>NW_017100256.1:376482-382923 GCF_001263275.1 Habropoda laboriosa | reverse complement strand
AAAATTCCTGTTTCTAGAAGTTTTGTGTTATTAATACTAGAAGCTGTATTAAAAAAATAAATTTGATTTGTTAAATGTATACATGAAGGATGCAGTTGGTTTAATCTACTGTATTGTTTTTGTAATTATTAACAAGACGAATATGAGAATTATAAGATTGGAACAAATCGTTTATCATAAAAAGAGTACTTTGAAAATATTTGTTTTATCTGTAGGGATTATATAAGTACAATAAAACACCTCAATCTTATAAATTATATAATTAAAATCGATTATATTTGTTAAATAACTTTTTAATTATTTTGCTTGCATGAACCAATCAGTACTAATAAAAACAAGTAATGTGCCATTCAGTATACCTGTTTACCGCATGCCGATAACTGTATTTGCGTGATTAATTTTTTCTTTTACACGTCGTTACGTAGCAATGTAAGAAGTACTCGGTACACGTAACCTGTTACATGCAAATTTATTCTCTAGTTTTTATTTTCCTTCAAACCGCACGGAGTCGCATATTAACATTGTATTTAACATATGCGTTTCCATTAACATTTCATATTAACCGTGATGTTATTCGCTTGGATCATCATCGAAGTGTATACGAGTCAGTTTACAGCCTAAAGTAAGTAACGTACACGTCGTGTTAATATAAAACTCCGTTTTAAATCTCGATAGGCGGCAAAAGTTAGTGGGCCGCCATTTTGGTAGCTCCTCTGGTAGCGCATTTCCCACGGTGCACTGCGTCAGCGGTAGACGCGGCAATAGCTGCTCCAGGGGAATCCCACAAGAGTGAGAAAGACAGAGGCAGATAGTTGGAGAGAGAGCGGGTGAGCGAGCGAGAGGGAAAGGAATAAACCTGGGGAATAAAAGATAGATAGAGAGAGAAAGAGAGAAAAGCCGCGCAGGCGAGACGGCGTGTGTGCAAGAGAGAGAAGAACAGAGGGAGAAGAGTCACGTTGAATTGTACCACTGATTCCGGCTAGTGGAAAGATGGCGGAGGGTAATTCGAACACACATCATATAGCCTCTTGTTCGTCGCGCATGCGCAAAATAGGCACGTATACTGCGATGGTGTCGGTAGGCGGAGCGGCATCCAGAATCAACTTGTACCGGGTGGTACCGCATCACTGTCAGCAAAAACCGCATAAAACGGCACCACTCGCTTCTCTGGTGTACTGATGCAGGAGGGGGTTCGGGTTGTTCGTGGGGCAGGACGGAAGTTCAAGGCAGTCGTGGCGCCACGGGGACGCACGGGGAAGCGCCATGCTGACGATGACGCGCACGCACTCCCAGGTAATCGGATGACCGACCGTTCCTCCGTACCATTCACTTCTCTCTACTAGCCAATTCCTTTGAAATTCAATCGATGCTACAAAATTTTTTTTATCATTCCTCCTTTTTTTGTTTTTTGCTCGATATTAGCGTAAGCTTTTAAATATTAACCGGAAGAACTGGGGACAATCATGTTCACGATTTTCGTTCGGAGAAGGTACACGTTGAAGATCTGCTTTCTATTTTTGCGAATTCGTTCTTCGAATGTACAATGCTGTTCAAGAGAAAGCAACGAAATGATATGGATAAACTCGTGTTACACAGTACGGTTAAGGTTTCGTTTAAGCGTGATCACATTATTGTCAAAAATGTTACATTTACGTTATCAGGATGTGAAGAATATTGTAAGAATATACAGGGTGTCCTATTTTAATCTATGCACGCAATTATCTCCCGAGTTATTTGTTATTTGAAAAATAGTTTAAATGTACAACTTATTCTGTTTCAAGGGGGAGATCTTACGATGGACACAAGTTTTGAAGGTTATCTTTGCTTTTTTTTTTTTTAACGAAACTATAATATAAAGTTTCGTTTACCTAGGCGTGTAGCTCATCCCGAGACGAATTTCATCGGTCTACGATGTGTTAATTTCATAAATGAAATTACTTTTCACGCAGTTTCGTTGCTCCTTTAGAAACTGCTACAGTAATTGAAAGTATCGTGAAATTTTTAGAGCAGCGTCTCTGTTTCTTTCAATATACTTGAGTACGTTATAATGGTTGTGCATTAAGAGATGAAATTTCCAACTTTATGCTGTAATTACTGCAAGGAAATGAAAACGTTCTTGTACAGGAAATTCCGAATTTATTAGCTACTATTCCAACACTTTTTAAGATCAATATTAAAGTTATATTGTATTGTAATTAAAGTTAATATTGTATAAGTATATGAATTATTATATTTTTTTATCTTCGTTGTTTAATACATTCACTACGCAAGTTATCGATGATATTATTTATGTGTTAGGTAAACAGTAGCTATCACAGTTCTTTTGAAAAAGTTTTTAATTTTGTTATAAAATTACCCAGTGCTAAGAAAAATTATACATCACATGTATCAAACGCCTAAGTTTGATTACTGCACACTAGATCCGAGAGAATTCATTATAAAAAAGAATATAAACATTTAATATAGTTACTGTGACTAAAGTATACTATTCTGTGTAACTAACATACTTCATTGGTGCTGTAGTATCACTCTACTATTTTCTAACGCAAGTATAGTATAGTGATATATTATTTAATAATACATTGATATTGTAATATAAGAATAATAGGAATATAGTAATATAATATTGTAAACTTTTATATTATACAATGCTGTCTGTACTATGCTTCTAATATAGCGATAGCAATAACATAGTAATTCATAGTAATCTACAGTAATATAAGAAAAATATAGCGAACGAAAATTCCCAGCGATATAGGGCAAATGAATTATTGTAGTGTACTATACCTATAGTAATAGTTGTGTAAAAGTAATTTTATAAGATAGTAAGAATATTTATTGTTCTGATATATTATAATTGTAGCGATGGTATATTAATTGCGAGAAACGGTATTGTATAGCATGTTAATATTATGTTACAGTTATTCGTTAGCATAATAACCAAATACAAATGCATACTGTAATATTGTCAGTAACACCGGTGTTACTGTTTCAGAAATAAATAATGCACTAAATAGCAATAATAGTATCAGTAATTTTTGAATAGATATTTGTGGCGTAAGGAAGACATTCAAAACTTGTTTTCGCATATACAAGACGTTAAACAACCTTATCATACATCTTCCACTGGTTTCATCAATCATGCGTTATCGAAATATTGACATACCATGCGTTATTTATAAAAAGTTGTAGTGTTTGCTTGACAAAAATTTCACCTTAACGTAAGAACCTTTATTTACATAGTTGTGTTTTGTAGAGGGTAAATAACTGATGTATTCCAAATTCTAATTATTCAATTCCTTGCGTTCGTTTTTTTATGTATAAAAAAATATTTTTCTCCAATTTGTGTAAATAAAGTTGTAGCTATTCGTTGTATCGTTACTGTAACATTTAATTATTCCTATACTGTACAGGTAAAATGTGTTTAAATTAAACCACATTAGTTATTACGTGTCAAGTAAAACGATCTGTAGTTTTTATACACAAATAACTTTTTTATACGCCAATGCTGCCTGAAAATATAAGGTGAATATTGGGGATGGCGAAAATATCACGTATTATTAACAGTATGTTTGTGTATAATTTACATAACACCTTGCATATCGTACTGAACGATAAGGTCAACAGCTTGTGTACTTTTATAATTGTTTTAAACAACATGCATTTGCGTTAATAATTAAAATATCAAAACGGCGAAATACGGTCGAAAAATACGAAACCTTGAAAAATTGTATAATCTCGAAGACAATAAATGAATTGTATGTAAATGATTAGGGGAAATTATATCTTGTTGATTAAATCATCACAGTCAGGGTGTACCTACATAACGTTGTTTGTTGTTCAATGGGAACTATTGTAATTCTTCCACGAAAGAAGGGTGTGTAACTTTGAAAATGCTAAGTCTCGATGTTTCAACAGTAGAGAGTTCAGCATTAATAACATTTAAGCGTTTCGTAGCATTTTACACGTTTAGGAATGTGTTAATCCAGTGTTAAATACATTCGCTTGTCTTAATCCTCATAATAAAAGTGTCAAAGAAAGATCGAAGAGATCATTCAGACGTAAAGAGTATAAACGTGCTTATCGTGAAAAGAATTTATCTGTGTTTATCTGATGCATTCATGTCGAGCATTGATAAAAGATTACTCGATCGTGTATTTGTACTTTACTTTCTGAATTCTATTTGCATTACAAGGTTTATATACGTCACATTTATTCGACCGGGTATTTCATGAAATATTTCAATTTTAATCCGTTTCATTCGGTCTACATTCTATATTTATCCTTCAGTTGTAAGTATTTCATGCTGTTTTACACGTAGCTTTCCTTCAAACGGATTTTACTTAAAAAGAAAGCGCGGGAAAATATTCAAGTTGCATCGATAGATTCCGGGAAAGTCCTCGTAAACTCCCGAAAAAAAGAGGCGCGACCGAAGGAGGTGTGAACGGGTTTTGGAGGCGTAGCAATGGGCGTGGCTTATCAAGCTTCCACTACCCTCCTAGGCGTTCCTCCAGTTAGCTGTTAAGTAGGTAGTGGGGGTGACGGCATCGAACTCCGCCAGCCGCAGTCACAATTCAACCGTTCGATGGTAAGCATGCTATAATGTGCCGCGTTACGGATGGATCTCTTTTTACCGGAAACGAAGATTACATGCCCGACGATTGAATTTTAACATATACGTAATATTTTGAAACGAGTTATTTGTCGTTCTACTAATACAGAAACGTTATTCAGTGAAAATTTTCTCGGCGAGCAATCGAACGAACCGTGAACGTGTCGACGAAACTTCGTTTAATAAAATTCAAGTGTGTTGAACGTTTCGAAAAGTGATTCATACGTCAGTTACGTGAAACGTGAATTATTGTGTGTTTGGAAAATTGTCGAGTTACTCTAGTTGGATACAAGGAGGAACGTTTTATTTGTTAGGTTGCACAGCTTTAAGCCGGCCGGCGCCCGCATTAAAGGGAATATAACCGAAGCGTCCAAGTCACGGGTACTGTTTTGACTATTGTTGTGCCGCGATTTTTATCCAGTTTAAATCGATCGATCGATTCTCTGGAATGAATTATCGAACAACGACGTCTCGTTCCGTTTTACTTTGGTGAAATTATAAAAAAAACCTTAGCTTCGAAATGAGTGTCGACTTGTTACGACACGAACACAGAAATTCCGAGGAACTATAGAAATTGTTCTGCACGTTGAATATTTCGAGATACTTGTTGAAAATGTAGCTTTTCGTGATTCGGAATTCCAGTACCTTCTTCCGAAAAAAGGACGTCCTATCAAACGGAGACCTACAGCCATAAATATTTACGTTCTTCGGTCTGCTTCATTGAGCAAATTAAGTTTTCGTTATCCTAAATCGGTCAAGACGTATTTGACACGTGAAAACGGACATCTGGCTTGTTTGTTTGTAACACGTCGACCTTTTGAATGGTGTTTCCAGCGAAGTTCTTTGTTTCGAAGTGAATGTTGTGCGTCGTTTTTACGAACTTGGTTTACTGATTTTTGCGTTTTTTTTTCTCACGTGTTCTAAAGTGAAACTCTCCGCTGCACAGTGAATAGTGAAGAAACAAGTGATAACGGTGGTGTGTCTGAGTTGGAAGAAAAATCATAAGAGGAGTAACGACTTCCGACGGCACCATTACCGCGACTTCATATTTTCGAAGAAGTATGATTTTGTGAACGGATATTTTTCATTCTTGGGGATTTCTCTCCAGGATGACTGGAACTTGTTTCTACGTCGCGTCCGCATAGTCGTCACAGTGGAGTTCTGCTTAATCGCAGGTAAATATTGTCACGCATTACGATGCTTTCGTACTAATGAGTTGAACTCGTCCATACTTGTTTTTTTTTTCCCTCTTGTGCACTTTGAAGCACAAAAACGTGTTTACGCTTTGAAATTCCTGACGTCGAAAACATTCAATGGTGATTTTCTCGAAACGATTCGTGTTCTGGAAAGTTCGTATTATTACAGTAAAACGATTTCATATTTTTGACACGTTTGAGATCATTTACAGAATTTACTGTTTTACGAAACAATCGTTAAGAGTGGTATAGTGATATTTTCATATCGTTTCTTTTTGCAGCAGATTATCATTAAATAGAACTTTAATGTGTCGAGGTAGATCAAATATTTTCTCTACAGAGGAGAATGAAAGTGTTTTGCTTTGGATAAAATCATTTAATCAGGATATTTCTCGTTCGATTTAAACCAATACCAATGTAGTTACTGAATTTTCAGTATCTTTAATATCAAAAGTTGAACGTTTCATAAAGTTTCCTAGTTTCCTAGTCCATAAAATTTAAAGAGTTACTTATTTATAATGTCTTGATTGTGCAAAATTGCATCTTTTTTTAATGTTTCGGAAGTATAGTGCTCGCTCGAACAACGTGGAGGTTAGGGCGCCGACTTATCGCGTAGATGGAAATCCGCGTTGT
>NW_017100256.1:269980-376451 GCF_001263275.1 Habropoda laboriosa | reverse complement strand
ACGAACATTTACATTCTTCCAGTGCATGTGCATATATTTACACACATATACGAACGTATTATGTAATTACTTAAATGTAACTCCTTCTAGTTCGCAGCGACACATTGGTCGTTTGATTTTTCTCCCAAGTTCGGCTGTTCGTTGTGTATTTGAATTCGGTGCCACTGCTTCTTGTATGCAGCGACAATTTGTGAGGAATTAGTTCATGCGAACGAATTCGCATTTGCTCTTTCTCACCTCTCGTATTTGCTATGATAAAAAAAATTGTAAACGTATGTTAAAAGTGTAAATTGATTCGAAATGAACGTCGAAATTTTTCAAGAAAAAAAAAAACCGCGTTGTACGAGGGACCACTGTACATTGTATCTGACAAAATTGCGGGATTCTATATTGGTATTAAACGGCCAATAATTTTCCCGCTGATATTAGGTATATACAGTGCTGTCAATACAACTGTCACGCGAAATGTAGTAAAAAGTAAACGAGTGCAGGTGTTCGAAATAATTCCAAAATGCGGTGATAAATTTAAAGCTGTTAATTTTGATAGATTCTAGAACACGAAGTGCACTGACACTAACCGGATAACTAGAATAGCCAGGATTAATGTAGTGCGAATAACTTCAGACTTTCGAAGAATATAGAAAAACCACATTTATTTGTGAATATCTCTTACGCACGGTATTGCATAATTCATTGCATTAATTGTATGATTAAAAATATATTACTGCAATATGATTGCGGCATGTCCGCAACACGCTGTCACCGTATGTCATTCTTATGTACGGTTAGTTCTTAATTATTCGACTGGAATTACGCGTCGGTTAAAGTAATGACTACATTTTCAGCATGAAACGTGTTTAGTAATTTCTATGATTTTACTGAAGAAAATAGGAATGTAAAAAGAATAATAATCGTATGAGCATTCTAAAATTTGGTAGTAGTAGCAGGTAGTCGAATAATATTTTCAATGTGCTGGTAGTATACAGAGACGCATATATCTTTTAAAGAACAATAATCACATTTAAAGAACAATTAAAGAGCTTTCTGGATAAAAGGCCTATAGGACAAAACAATGAATTTAGTAAAAATTGCGTTGGAAGTTTTAGGTTAGCTTACAGATTAACTGTATTGTATACCTATACGATTTAAGAAAAAGTGTTGTCCTGACCTCTATTGATAGAATATTGAAACGAAATTTGGAGGGAAGATTTCTAGACATATGGCGGTTAATTGAAACTGATTTATCAACGAAGGGCCCATTGACTCTTAGGTCTCTCTTTCAGAAAGATTCTTAATTATGTGACTAAAATAATATTAGTTATTCAATGCTGTTATTCAAATTACCGTAAGAAGTGCCGTATTAGTTTTAACGTGTCATATAATAAGATCTCGGATAATTAAGATACCATAAAATCTAATGCTGGTTAATCCAGCTCCATCTGTATTAAGAATCGAAAACTGTTTATGGTAACTGTTTATGGTTCTATCTGTAGATGCAGTCCGTGTGAAATACGCGTATAGAGAGAGACGTGATCAAGTTTCTTGTTTTCGACAACGATAAAAGTTCATACGAAATTTCTCTAGCATGAAACTTCACGGCAGATACACAGACACGGAAGATCGATCCTATCACGGTATCTAACGAATACACTCGTTTCTTACTATCTCACAGTGAAATCGGTCATTGCTTTCTTCACGAGTAGTGATACGTTCCGCCATAATCTTTCAGCAACACAACGTCCCCATGTATCGATCATCGATTTCTTTCGCATTTTTCCACGCGTTCGGTGACATTCCGCGCTGTCGCGTACCTCTTTCTCATTTTTCCCCCTTTTCTCTCTTTCTCTCTTTTTTTTCTTTCTCTTTTGGTCGGTATGATTCAACGATCACCCGCATTATCGGTAACGGCAAATTTTTGTCGAAGAGGAACGCTTTTTACATGGTGTTCGTATACACCATCTGTCGATAGGTGGCTTTGATACATGTAAATTGAAAACTGCCTAGTTTTATTTGTCTCTAAGAGATGTCCCAGAAGATAAGGACCCGTGGGAATATTCGATGGATTTCTAGCAAGACAGTCGTCGTAGAATATTAAAAATACGAAGATAGAGTGATACAATTAAAGTGTGTTAAATATACAGGGTGTCAGTGTGGTACTCGACGAATTTTCATCGTCGATTTATTCGGAAATGAAGGTTCGTATGAAGAAATATTACTCTATATTTTCCATTTTTTTTTTTCACGTAGATTCACCGCTCTTTAGGTTATAGCACCAGTTCGTTGGCACCGCGTATAAAGTGTTTTACAATCATAGGCGCATTAGTGCAGAGACTTTAGTTCTCGAACTCGTAAGTTTCTATCAGCCTGTGTGCATTATGGTCGTAGAACGTCCAGCACTTTGAGAAATAAGCGTGTTGACACTAGTGCAAATCTTCAGAATGGATTTGCTTTATGGATTAATTTTGTTTACATTGTCGATAGAGGCGTGGAAAACAGGATGAGAGAGAAAAGCGTGAGAAAATACTGAAGCTCGCATCGAAACGAACAGTCGACAGTTTGAACACCTTTTATAAGCAAAAACCGATAAGCTACTGTTTATGAGCAGAATATTCTGTATATCAGCCAAACGATTATTTTTGTCCATGTATTTATTGATACTTGTTCTCTGCTTTTTACGCATTTTCCTGGTCGATTCAGTTTATAATTCTGAAATACTCGACTGGATATTTATAACGGATTTACATCAAGGTAACAACATATAAATTTCCTCTTCGTAATAAAGGCGACCTAACCTCGCAGGTCGGTTTTCGTAAACTTTCTCTTACACGATTCAGCCTCTACTGACCTTTTTCCTAAATGCATTCTTGTCACTCATCCCTCGCTAACGTGTACACACAAACAGTCGCACGTTTCTATGAAACCTAACCTAACCAGAAGTTTGGACAGTTTGTCTTGAAGAATTATAGACTTAGAATTGTTTTACCCTAAATCTATGCCCCGGACTAGTTGTGGAATTTCAGATATCTCGAACTTCTTGAAATTTAGGAAAGTTTTTACTTGCCTTGCTATTTATACGTTACGCTCATCGGAATTCTAACCTCAATGGAAAAATGTAATATTGGAAGGACACTGAGAAATCATTCATCAAAGAATTACTGTACAAAAATTATACAAACATAAATATTGAATAAGGAGGTGGGTTAAGAAATTTGAAACCTGTTTAAAACTTTAATTTATCGAGCAGATTGAAACAGCCTCAATGTCGATAATATTTCTAAAATTGAGTTTCGCGATTTTCATTTTTTTTTTTTTAATAACTAGTTGCAAATACAAAAAGACTTTTTCAATGAATGAAAAAGAATGCAGTTTAAAGTGAATCCTTTTATCGACACTTCTTTAATTTCCTACATTTCATTACCAACCTACGATAAAGTAAATCAGTTCGAATTATTTCGAAGTATTTTCACCCTCCTATTATATTCCCAGTTTACCTAACCTAAAATCAATTAACTATTTCTAAAAGTTGCAAAAATTGATATCGTAAAATAAAAATAAAAAATAAAACGAGTATAACAGTAAAATTGCAGAGTATTGACGAAACACTAAGAAACGAAATAAAACCTTCCAAAGATATTAAAAGAGGCAAACAAAAAAAAAATGTTATTCGTATAACCTTAGAAAACATACGAAATATGTTAACATAAATATCGGACGATGTTGACGCCTATAATGAAACGAATTTACAGCATTCCCTCTATCTTTCCTTGTACAATAGACAGTATAGTATGCGATCCTTTTATTCGACGAAAACTGCCGTCGGTCTGTAGCGACAGTGCCAAACGAACAGTCGAAATATTTTGCGTTATGGGCAGAGTGAACGGCCGTTCATCTTCCAGAATACGAATTCCGGTGTTTATTCCGATCGATTTAGGCAGTTTTTCAACCGTAAAACGATCCCAGTTTCCTGAAATAATTGTCGGATCGGCGCGGCGACATCGCTAGTTGCCGTCCGCCGAAACGAAAAACTGTTCGACACACTCACTTTTCACCCCTTTCGCTGACCTGTTCTCGACAGGCATTTATTAACTTCATTAGCTATCATTTTTTTTTTCCAAATATTATACGTTACAATACGGACGATAGTCGTATTTCACACTGTTAGGTTGTTGCAGATGAAACGACCGAGGAGGTGTTTAATGAAAACTTTCAACGTGTGTAGTTTGTAGTAAAATTGTAATATTTGTTAGTTGAAGTTGATCTACTATGTCTTTCTTTAAAAAAAAAAAAAGCAGCAATTTAAGAGCAATTTCTTTTTTGGACGAAATAAACTGAAAAGTGATCAGTGGAATTTTGGCGATTTAACAGTAAAATAATTAACAGTCTGCTGTTTAACGATAAATAGTATTATCGATTATTAATTGAACGCAAAATAATTCTTCAGCTTTTAATATTCGAGTTGATTATTGCTTCGACGTCTAACTTTTACAGTATCATTTTCTTTTTTATTTTCGATACTTCTACGAAGCAATACTGTAGAAATGATGGTAATAAATTGACGCACGTGTAAGTAAAGGGTAGATTTTTATTCTCGGAAATGTAACTGTCTCGATCTCCTTGTAATAAAAATACCAAGTTCCTGTAACAAAACGTAATATTTCATAAATTGTTTCCTTGAAAATGAAATTCACGATCACTTGTTCGCAAGAAATTTTACCGCCAAAAATTCCGTAATTTTTAGTTTTCTTAAAATACGAACTTGTAATTGCGAAACACCCGCTGTAATTTCATTTTACAACTCTAAAATGATACGCTTTCCACTTTGAAATCGTACGTTTCGACAAATTCGTCTTTTACACGTGGCACGAATGTGTTTGATCGTGAAACGTGAACCGAAGGCTTCTTAAAACTTCCCCTTGTAGCCCTGAACAACAAACGGAGATAAACATTTGTTCACTTTTGTCGCTGGAATCGTGGCAAAGAGGTATCCAGCGTTTATACGGGACGTGCTAGAATTTCCAATTGTTGCACTATTTCTACATCGCGCTAAAGTGAAGGCGATAACTCCGAGAAAATCCTTTTCTTAAAGCTGTCCCTTTACTTTGCGTTTTCTGTCATTCTAACCGGTTAAAAACGATTTCGAACCATATTTCTGTTATTATGAAACATCGGAATTTTTTCTTCGATCGTTCTTCACATAGATATGAGAGTGTAATAATGTAATATTTGAAATGAAGGCATGGATCGATGAAAATGAACAATAATAATAGCGAAACGAGTGATAATAAAAATGGCATAGGGAATTTCGTAAGATTGCAGAGTTCTAGAAATACAAAAAGGTGTAACATGTACCTACCGATGATTATAAAAGTGATCTAAGTCAAAGATCTAAAAAAAAAATTTATTTTATCGCTTGTTTTGTGTCGCGTTGATCTTTTCACAGAAAACTGGATATTATAGCAAGTGTTTTATGAAATCTTTCATTACACAATACAAAAATATTTTTTAATCCACCTAAGTGTGAAAAATATATGATTTAAGCCATTTGCATAATCACCGACACACGTATTCTGATTAGAAAATGTCGATTTTTTTTTTTGAAAGAAAAATAAATTTGGCGAAGTAAATGTTAGAAATGAAAAAAACTTTACCTACGTTCAATCGACGTGTTTCATTAGCCAGATCTTGAATTACGAACTACTTTACCACAGAATGGTAAGTTAATTTTTAGCGAAAAACGTAGTTTCAAACGAAGAGTGGCGAAGAATCAATTCATTCGCAGATCTTGAGTCACCTGTTGGAAAATTTGCCTTTTCTTCTCCTACATAGAAACTTGTATCTTTCGTTCAAAACACGCATTACGTTTATAGTCGACAGGTGTTGTTCAGGAACATATAGTCACGTTTAAGATTGTACGTGAGATGTGAATAGAGAAGCTGCATCGTCTTTACGTAAGGGGCACATGCGTGTTTTCTTTTCTTCTTCTTTGAAACTGTTTATAAAATCAAATTAGACGATCGTACCGCGGTTCTTGTGCCATTAATAATTTCAGTTAATAATATACCTCGAATCATAATTGTCCGATGGTGTTAGACGATTAGAAATTCTAATAAGTACATCCTGTGTTTCGGTTTTCAAGATGAATTAGGTTGCAATTTGTGTATGCTTCGTTTGCCATAAGCGGGGTGATTTGAGCAGTTTACATTTGAAGTTTTTTCAGGTTTGGTAAAGTACACGAATAAATCAAACACACTTGAAATCTTGAATATATTAGATATTTGATAAATATGCATCGGTGAAAATGTTATCGATCAACGTAATTTTCTATGGAGAAACTTGATCCTGATTGAAGTTACATTTTATTTATGGAATTATTAACGTAAAGAAACTGTGGCTTGTTATCGTCACACCATATCGATCATTCGTTTACTAATTGGCGAAATGTATGTACAGTAGTTGCTATAAAAAGTAGATTAATTTTACACTCGATCTGCGTAAGCAGGTAACTACAGGTTAGCTTTCCATCGTAACGTTACAGTAGACCTAAGTTATAGAATCAATTACTTTTAGCAATTCGCCATTTTTACATTTCTCCGAAAATTCAGTAATAGACTGGGGATGCATAAAATGTCAGATATCGATGGAGAAGTTGGATAAGTAAGTAGGTCATTTCCATTCCATTCTTCTAATTAAGGGTTAACAAGGATCTGCATCGAAATCGATCCTTGCAAAAATGGAAGTTACTTCTTTCTTCAAATCAATTCTTTACCAAATTGACCCATGAGCAAGTTTCTAAAAGAAAGAATGAATTTTCGATCTGATATTCTGATTCTGTTTTCTTCATGTTTGCACTCCTATTAGGTTGTTGAAGATGTGCGCGCGGTGTTAACACTTTGAACGTTTGTTGTTTTAGTAAAAATATAATATTTATTCGTAGAAGCATGGCCTGTTTATGTCTTTCTTAAGAAAAAAGGACAAGAATAACTTTTCGTCCAAATAAAAAGTTGTAAGAGGAATTTGATTTTGATCTGTAGTTAACTTTCGCGCATAATCTACCATTTAACAATAATACAATTGACAAATTTGTCAGAAGCACATTTAAGAATGAAATTGTCAACTCGACCATTTCACAGTTATCCTTTGCCTGCACAGTTTGCTACTTAATAATAAAATAACCGACAAAGTTCGGCTATCATCGAGCTTTAAACTGATATATGAAACGACCTAACATTTGTTTCAATATGAGACAAACTCTTTAATCACCTTTCAAATTCCATAAAAATTCACATTTCCATAGTGACTAATGTGTCATTTCGACTTGGCCACTCTAATACGAATCTTCTTCATTTAACCCTTTGCGTACGTATTTACCTTAGACATAGGTGCCGATAATGCAAGACTGTAAATACAAAATTTATCATTTCTTCCAAACTTTGCACATATTTAACACAATCATACGTGGTTTCGCTTTATATAAAAATAATATTCTACATTTCTCCATGGTGTGGTGAGAGAAGACACGCGATCTGAAAGGGTGAACACGTACATACGTACAATTGAAATTACCACCGATCATTCCCTGTCCTCGGTATCAACATAAACACAAACGTTCGGCAAAACGAATTTCACAATTGATCGATCGGTCGGAGGAAAAAACGTGGACGGGGGAGGAAAGTAAGTAATTCCGTAGCGGAGAGGAGGAATCGGGTAAAATCGTGGAGCGCAACGTAGCGGGAATATTTAACGAATTTTGGTCGGAGCAGCTGGGAATTCGAGGCGAGAGAGGCAGGGATTGGGCGTATATTCCAAAGGTTATAAAAACCGGTCCTCGGTTTTGCCAGACGAAACATCGAGGCGAGCAGAGGCGAGAGCGCGACGTTCCAGCCGCGGCTGCCTCTGCCAAAGGAAGAACGGGGCTCGGAAACGACGAGCTTTCGCGAATCGCGATTATTTAACCGCGCTTTAACGCTTACCACCGCGCCTCGAACCTTTGTGAAATACGAAAATAAAGGACCAAGGGCGGGGACGGACCGATTACCCCGTCGATTAATGACGAATGGCTAACGAGCCACGAAAATCATTCGACGCGTGCACGCGCAACTTGCCTGGAAAAGATGAGCCCTCGCCTTTCGCCCTATGCTCTGTGTGCGTATATTTCTATCGCACCTTTCAGCCTTCCCGCTTTGCTCAATTTTCCTCCCAATCTGTCCGTCCCTTTCTGGAACCCGTGGGCTCGTGAAATCGTTGCGGAAACTGTCCCGACGATAATTTTCGAATCGTTATGTATGTATATATTCGCAACTCATTTCAACGATTTTTCCTATTCACGTTTGAACAGAACAGGCTTTTTTTTTCAGCAGTTACGTACTTGAACGTTGAATTTATATTTCACGTTCAGTTTGCGCATCGAACGTTCGTTCATTTGTTCGTATTTCTCTGGGAAAGTAAACTTTACTGGGAATTGTTGAGCATTTTGTCGAGCTTCGATTTTCATTCGATCTTTCCTGCGAATATTACTTCCGAATTGTAGGGGAAATTGTAGAAAGACGGTGTGAGATTTGATATTCTCCACAAATCGTTATATTCGATGTAAATCGGAGGAATATGGGGGATTAGGTAGAACTTCAATACTCAGTCGATGCAATTTTTCACAGTTGTGCTTGCTGTGTCATGCAAAAGGATTAGGGCCTGTTCTGTTGACCAGGGCTGATTGCTGTACCTTCAGTTTTTAGTAGAAGACCTCCAATTCGTTGCTGCACGGCTCTGCAGTGATAGTGATACCTGGTCTTAGGGTATGTGTCCACCTGAGAGTCTTTTACCATAGTTGCTCTTGGGAGTACTCTGAAACTGTGCGTTCAGTTCCCTGCCAGCACTCTTAATACCGTGTACACTCACAAATTTGACTCTCGACAGCAACTCGCGATAGTTTTACTATCAAATGGACACGTACCCCTAAGAAACTGTAGTGAAATAATTCCGAAGTAGACCACCAAACTGTGAGCATTTTTTCGGGAGGTTCATTTGCGCCTTTCTTTCTCTCAGAGATTAGGATTTTTACGCACGCGGAATTAACGCTGTTGCGATACGTTGGCAAAAGTGTATCGAACATTATGGAAGTTATTTTGAATAGAAATGTTCAATTTCAGCGGAGTTATGTTTTTTCGAAATTAACGGTTCAAAACCGCGGGAACTTTCGGGATGATCTAATAACGCGAAACTGACGCAAAACGTTACTTTCTGCCTGTCTGTCTCCTCTGGCAATTTTGAAGTTTCAATAACAGTGTACGGTTCCTTCGGGGTTTTTTTTTTCATCGCGAAGTACACAACTTTTCCTTCGCCGTTTACGATTTCGCTTTCTAACGTATCATTTTCTCAACGTTGCGGGAAAACTCGCAATGGGAAAGTAGCATCGAGGCTATTCCCTTTTTCCGCCTCCCTTAACGAAGGAGTCCGAGGAATGTTCACAGAGGAATTCAACGCTGTGGTACAACTGTGCTCCTTGTGTCTTTCGCACACGTTACGACACCGATGGTTTTTGCCACAGTTCGCAGCAATAATAGCAACTTTGTTTTCCTGCAAGGTAACACGCTTACGATCGCTCTTGTTACTTCTTGCGAGTAAAAAGTTGCACGCGCAAACTGTTTTTCGTCGAAAAGAAATAATTAAAACCGAAAATTTCAATTCTCTTCTTTCTTCTTCTGAGCAAAAAGTTGCAAAGTTGCACGCGCAAACTGTTTTTCGTCGAAAAGAAACAATATCGCAGTTAATTACAATTCTAGCTGAAATCGAAACCGAAAATTTCAATTCTCTCGTTGCTTTTTGTAAGTAAACAGTTGCAAAGTTGCACGCGAAAACTGCGTTTCTCGTCGAGGAGAAACGCCGATATCGCGGTGAATAAAAATTGTAGCCGAAATTGAAACGGAAGATCTCCAATCTGAAAGTTTAATCGTTCAATTCCAATTTCTTTGCGGCAAAGGGTAAAGTGGTTGTAGATATCGCGACTATTTGAAGAATTCGAGCCGCGGTTGAAAACGTTGGCGAAAAATCACCGCGCAATTCGAGGGAAATCTCGAACAGGAAGTTCGTTTCTGATTCACGCGAACTCGTGCAAACGTTCTTTTATCGCGGTTGGGTATTTTTGAATGTCTCTCGAACGCGAGGCTGCTGCAGAAACCGTGCGCACAGGGACGAATAGCGGTTCAATAATTAAAATGGAAACCGACGTTATATACGCAATATTGCGTTGCAACAATGGAAAGTGTGTATTATAAAACAAGTGGTGTGCACGCGTGCTGTATCCTTTTGACGATCTAAGCGCTTTACATGCTCTGAAAACCGGCGTTATTTGCAATTTTAAACACCGATTTCACGTACAGATTGTCGTGAAACTTCTGTCGAAAATTGAACGTTCGACAACGCCTTGTTCGATGGTTGAATTCATATATGCTTCTCCGCCGCTTATTTGCGTGCTGTTTAATTGTACGGATACTTTCTAACTCGTTATCGAGGTGAAACTTGCGGGAGAAGCAGCAATCTTTAAAAGTTTTTTCGGTTAACTTTAGACAATGAATCAAATCTGCGTGTTAAACGTTTCAGAAACTGTAATAATCATATGGAGAGGCGAACATTTCCTTTTTCCTATTATTCAACACTTTATCCAAGTACGACTTTACATGATCGAATGTTCGTTTGATTAGTTTTCGCCAACCTAATAAGCCCGTCAAATTTTTCAGCGACTGAAGGAAATTCGTAACGATAATTATCAAAGAGTCATCAAGGTGTGTGCTACCTACGTATCCGCGAGCAAATCGACAAGTAGAATGTTGGCAAAAAAGTATCGTGCGTATCCTATCGATAAGGAAGAAAAAGGGATTCGTAGCCGGCAGTATCATTAGTTTCGCATTGACGTAAATAAATAAATAAATTACGTCTGTGGGGAAGTTAAAAGGAGGAAGAGCTGCGCGATGTTGATTGGACAAAATTTCGCAATACGGCGCTAAGATTGGCGGACCGGTTCTTCTTTCACACAGAGAAAGAAGACGTACCTTCTTCTGGCTTCGTTTAGCATGTCGCCCCCACCGATTTCTCCCCCCCCCCCCTCTCTCTCTCTTTCCATCACAATCTCTCCTTCTTTGCCCCAGCCTCGGTTTATTTTCTCTCTTTCCGTCTTCCCTCTGGCTTTTACCAGTCACGTCCTCCAACAGGTACCAGTACGTAAAATGTACTCACGACATTAGTCCTACGCGAAACATGATTCGTGCGGCTGAGCGACGTCTACCATCTGCTCCTTACACGTGTATTTGGATCCGTGCGTGGACTCGCCCCATTTGGACTCAGTCCAGACTTTTTTCTTCGGATCGCGAGCTCCTGTACCAGCCCACGGGGAAAAGTCATAGAAGGAGTGTCTTTCGCGAGGATAAATCTACCTTTCGAGTGTATACCATTAGATCGTCTCGATAGGATTTTGTCAGATTTCTGTGGGATCTGGGTGTCTGTATGTATACACTCGTCGAAAGGAGTAAATAACAACGAGGAAACGAAGAGAGCGCCTTCGTTATAAGCGTTAGACCCCTGGGTCTCGCGGGTTCGATTTTCGCTTGGTCCTTCAAATTTTGCCTCGACTCTTATGATTTTTGAGAGGATAGAGGCATCTACGACCACACGAGACGGTGACGATGACTATGCGAAGAAGTCCGGCGTTGTAGAGAGAGAGAGTTGTGAAGTGCGCTTAAGACATCCGATGACGAACGTCAGTGGGGTTCTACGGGCCTTCGTATTCATGAAAAACAGCAAACAACAACGAGGAAATAAAGAATGAGCCTTGGTTGTAAGCGTTAGGGTACGTGTCCATCTGAAAGTTTCTTACGATAGTTACTTTCGAGAGTACTCTAAAATTGTGTGTCCAGTTCTCCTGCGGCACTCTCAATGCCGTGGAGATTAATGAATTTGACTCTCGAGAGCAACTCGCGATAGTTTTACCATCAAATGGACACTTACCCCTGAGGTCTCGGCTTTTGCCGGCCTTCGATTCCCACTTTTGGTCTCTAAAATTTTTCCTCGACTCCTTTTCCTCTTTGGCCAAATGCTTCGAACAAAATCATCTGAAAAAGAAGCAGTTCCAATTTAAAATTTCTCGACTTGCGGGTGCGGGGAACCTCCACCCTTACGAGTCCTAGGGTTAACAGTTACGAGGATGCGACGACTGGAATTTCTAACGTACGACTGTTAAATCGTGCTTTAGAGGCTTCTTCCTCCCTCGACGCGGACTAATGACCCGTAGCGACGTTGTTATCGAAACGTGTTCTACGGGCGGGGGCTTTTAGTTCGTATGCTGACTTGAAGACACGTTAAGCGCATCGAATTGACGCTTCAGATTCATTACGTTTCTGTGTTCCAGTTTGTTTCTATTCATTCGCCAATGTATCGATCGTTCGTAGACTTGCGATATTTCAGGTTGTAAAACGAAAAAGTTATCCTTGCGTAACTACTTGTTGGGTAATTGTATTTCTGGTTAGACGATACTGAACCCAACTTAGTCGGCAACTCTTTTTCCTCTTCGTTACACGGCGATTATGCTACGGAGATAAATACGAGAAAATGAAAGCGTGTTTGTTCGCAGAAATTTGGACCACGTTGAGGATCTCATCTTCACGCTCTAATTTGTCATTTTCGTGTCGAAATTATGCGTAACGGACATTGACGAATCGTGTTTCCTTGAAACTTAACAAACCTCTAGACGCACTATTTCTTCAATTCTTGCTAAATCTATCGAAATATTTCTCAAAGAGATACATACACGTTGATCCTTTCCTGACTGATTTTTTCTTTTCTTTAAGAATCTCTTATTTCAAAGATTTCAAGCTAACTTTCCGCAGAGTCGCCTCTTCGTAGAGGTACCGAACCAAAAATCTGTTATTTACCTATCGATTATCGACGAATACTAAATTCACACGAATTTTTCTTCGACTACTCGAGTGAAGTATACGTCTACCTATCACGAAAGGGTTAAGACGAGGAATTGGATTTCTTGTTAACGTAGAACCGCTAAAACAAGGCTGAGAACTTCTGCTAGCAGCGACAGGAACGCTGTCACCTATACCGCCGACTAATCCATCGCATTCCGAAATGCATTTCACATCCTGTCTATAGCCGGCCACGTAAGAAGTGCGCGTTGTCCTTGTGTCGGAATTAAATCCACTGGAGATGTCGAGCGACGGAGCTGTTTTAAGAGACGTCGTTTCATTAAGTCTGCAAGTGTTCGAATAGCTGGTTCAGCACGTGAAAGTCACTCGATACGCGACGCGTGGGGCTTATTCAACGATAGAGAACGCTATTTTATTGTGGGTCGCGTGTCGCATAATGTTCTCATTTTTACGCAACCCGTTGGATAAGATACGTCTGGTCTGTTGGTGGCTTCTGAGATGTTTGGACAGTTGACAATAGTACCGGGTGTAAATAATGCTGCTAATGACGTTTAGCCTGCATACTTCATATCACTGCGTTGTTACTTTGTTGCAAACATTTTCACCGTTCGCCCCTCGCCAGACGAGGGCATTCTCGATGGGCATAAGCAACGGTTTTCTGGCGATTAATCTGGCCAATTGCTCTGGAACGTTTGCTCCGCGCGACATTAACTTTATTACCCTCTCTTGGCTTCTAACGTAAGGTATCCTGTCGTGGAACTTCAAAAGCGGTGTATTTTTAGCGATGCACTTTCGGGGTAATGGTGCGAATTCTCGAGTCGAGCGTAGCGGAAAGTTGATCATTTTTGAAATTCTAGTAACGTTGTAACTTTTCGTCTTGTGACTGTGTTCAACGAGAGGATGCTGGGACAGGTGAAGAATCGAATTGTGAAGATCGTGATTGTACGAGTCGCCGTTTGACACGAAAATTCAATTTTTTTGTTCCAAGTTTCACGTTTTACGAGTAAAATTTCTGTTTGTCGTATCTGGAAAATAGTAATAAGATACGTTGCGCGTGAAAGGTGTGTTCTACGTATTTTAAAACGTGTATTTGGAATTTTAGTTTCGGGTTCGGAGACTTTTCGTCGTTCTTTTGTCATGTTAACGAGATACGAAAAAGGGAAGTCACATGACAGGTGTTAATCATTCACTCCTAACGGAAGTGCTAGGTACACCGCAGAAGACCAGCCGAGGATAATCGTGGTGCATACACCTGAAAATCATTGCACGTCATGCGATTGTCGTGCTGAAGTTTTGTGTCGCACGCACGTGAAATCGATTTTCCATAAATATATTCTTAGGTGTGTTGCAATCTTAACACTGACCCGGTGGCATGTAAATGAAAAATTCGCTAATGAAACTTTCATTTGCTCGCCATTTAATTGTGCCATTACCGATCGTTCTTTTCGTGTTCGCTACTTTCGTTTTTCACGGACATGCGAAGAACATTTAGAATGTAGTAATTATGAAATAACGGCGGTACAAGATTGTACATTATATTTTTTTTAAATTTCTCAGATTTAAAAAAAAGTCATTTTCATTCAGATTTTCAAATTTTACCTTCAATTATGATACAGAATTTTTGGAATTATCAATTGCGACATTTAAACTTAGTTAACATCCTTTGACACAATTTTTATAATTTTCCAGCATATTTTACACAAATTTCCTACCTAAATTTAAATACTCTCCGAAATTTTCCTCACTTAGATTTTCTGTATTTTAACTAAACCCTGAATCCCTTATGTTTCAACAATAGTAATCCTAGAAAAGCAAGGTGATAGTAATGACGATACAAGCGACACGACAAGTGTGATTTTTTACCTAAAAATTTTTCATCAAATCCCTATCTAAAATCTGGATAATCTCTGCTCGTCATTGAAGAGATTTCGAAACGTCGGGAACCAGTCGCGGCAATTTCACAGTGCAAGCGCAGGATATAAAATCGCGAAATCGTGTTTAACGTTGTCGATGGTGCTCGAAGTGGTTCGAGAGTCGTACCGGAGACCGTGACGTAAGTCCCGTTTCCTGTTTGCCCAGATTGACCCGACCCCGGTACGACCGTCGACCTGCGGTCTCTTTTTCCATCGACATCGTCTCCCGATGTGTATCTCGATATTGTATTTACAACAAACTACTCATCTACACAGAGTAGAACGATGCATCGAACACCGTAGCAGACACGTACAGTGTCGATACTCCGGTCAGTAGAGAATTCACGTTTAATCCTTCTTATTCAGTCAAGATGAGTCCAATAGAGCTTGAGAAACATTGTTTCCAGATTTGTGCAATCCCAGATTCTGAGTGTTGCAATTTTTTTGGCCAACAGTGTATGTATACAGTAAGAAGTAAAACCTCCAAAATCTCCAATTGAACTGAGGAGTAAATCTGAATCAGTCACGGAAATTTTCAACAGAAGTGTTATTTATTATTACATAAAATGAAAGAAAATAAAAATCAACGGTGCTAACTCGTTCCTCGTTGCCTCGGTAAACAATTTTTCATATTTAAAACACGTTCTTCTGTAAAATACGTATTTTGGATCATTCGGTTCCAAGCTCGACTCGATAAAGGATATTTCTTTGTTCGACTATCTTTTGTCCATGATTATCATCGAACCGTATGATTAATTTCGAAGCAGCCGAAACTACGAATTCATCAATCGGCAAGCGTTACGTTTCCGTTTGAAAAATATTGCAATCCGATTTCGTGCGACAACGTTTGCTCGTTACGTTGCTCTGAACTGCCGTCAAAATGGAAACGAGGGAAAACCTGGAAACGCTCGTTATTTCGCTTCGCGTTATTTACGGCACAAGTCTATCGTAATATCGTAACGAGCTTTCGCTTGTATTTCATCGAGGATACTGAAAGCTGTAGCGATATTAACGTCGATCTCGAGAAATTCGTTTCGTGAATTAGTCTAGAGTCAAAACAAACGGTTAGGCGATAAGGTTGTGTAAAGATTGAATGGATTTTGCGGAGGAGAACGCTTGTCAATCAAACAATCAATAACGTACGATTTTTTTTTTTTTTGCTAATGTTACTCTTGGAATTTACAATCGAAGCTTGGTAGACTTGTTGCAAGGAGGAAGAAAAATAAACGTGTTCCTGCGAGTTTGGCAACGGGGTGGAGTGTAATTCGCGTGGATAACTTCGAGATTTATGAGAGAACTGAGGATCATTTTTCTTGAAATTCGAGAAGAACTTATCACATCTTGCTATTTTTGCCTGGTTTGTCAAGCACAGATTTTCGAATGCAATTGATCATTATGTTACGTTTACGTCAATCCTACAAACGGCCATTATTTTGAGTTAAATTGCCGTTTCGATTAAGTATAACGCACCATCCTGGCTTTGACAGTTACAAAATTCAGTATTCCGTGGAATAATGAGGCTGACGTTTCGAGAATAGAACATTGTCTTTACGCTATAGTTACGAATATTTTGCGTTCGTGTGTACAGGATGAAAGGTGGTGACGTATGTGTGGTCTGAAACCGCAGAAACGTGATCGAAAATCGTAGTTGTTAATTATAATATTTCTCATTCATTATGAATGGAGGCTGCTTAGAGATTTTTTGTTTGCGACGTAGAATCTGATTTTAATGTGAAACAATTTCCAGTTCACTTGGAATGTGATTTCGAACCGATAATGTCGTGTAAGCATACCCTAAAAATTCGACAGTTAAAGAGATATTGTTAACGAAAGTTGCTAATTTTGCGCCGATCCTCACGTGTCCTGACGATTCAAACGAATTTTTATCTCCGGAATTAATTAACCGTATGAACATGCCTTTCCTTTCTCATTTTACTCAGAACGATTTGGATTCCTTGGACAATTCTTTTTGCAGGTCGCGAAGCTATTTTTGCTATTGGGTATTTATAAATAAATTCTTATTTTGCTGTTCTCTTGGGGAAACGTTACTTTTAATATCCAAAACGGGGATTAGTACTTTAATTAGGTAGACATTTATCGTTTTGTATGAACGAGTAAATTAGAGAATATGGTGCAAAAGAGGTTTTCACAAAAGGATATTTTTAAGAGGATCAAAATCTCTTTCTCTTATTAATTTTTGTACATTAACGAAAAGAATTCTCTATGATACATCGTTTGATTTGTATCAGTCCATACACATAAAAAAGTATACTCAGACGAAGTATGTTAATTTCACAAGAACGTTTTCTTTTTTTTTCTTACTTTTACCTTGCTGTTTGCGCCTATAGGCGTTTCGAATATACGCTCGCACTGTGGCCTTGACGCCTATAGGCGTTTCGAATATTTTCTCGCACTGCGGCACACCTCCGCCTTAATTTAATTGTAAATTTTTGTCCTTTACTCACTTCCACCTCGATTCAATAAAATAACTTCAAATACGACAAATTTTCAATTTTTAATTCTAATACGCCAAAACGAAAGATTTTGCGAAAAATTGGAAAGGGTTAGAGCTTTGTCTGCGAAGAACCGAGTAACTTGTAACATTTGCGTAGCAAAGTTGGATCTACGACTGGTAGAATTTACAGTTAAAATTTCACGAATCCACGACGAAGTCGAAAATTTGATTTTCGATCACGTTTTTACGGTTTGGGACGCACTGTACGGTGTTTTTGCGGCGAACTGTCTGTATCCTTATCCTTTTGTTACGACTTAGAAGATACAGACACACGGCAAAGGGATTACTTAATCCATGGGTGTAGTTGAATGGTAGGCGTCCTTCAGACGCAACGTTCCATATAAATTTATTGTTCCGTACAAATTGTGACCGTGAAGCAAGGCCATTAATCCGCCAGCGTTGGAAAGTTCCTTGTGTTTGTACGGCTGTAAACGTGATACAACAGCCTGGCCGCTGTTTTACGTGATGTTCGATCACGTGAGATGATTGCAGGTATAGTTGTAGATTACGTAACAGTGGAAATTATTAAGCAGACGAAATTTTGTTCTTCGTTGAAAAATCTGTAATTTCTACTTTCGATTAGAGGGATGTGACATGGAAAAATAGGGACATTGTACGAGAGTTTGAATTGTTACTCAGATTAGCATTGTACCACGAGGACAAGTGTACTGATTTCTTAAGATTTAAAGAAAATTAAGGAAATGAGTTGAATATTGAAGGAATTCAAATTTATTATTATCGATACGTAATTAAAGTAAACAGGTTTCTTGAACATTCTCTTCTTCGGTAAATACCTGAAACAAGGTTGGTTAACATTGCAAAGCAATTGTTGGTTAGATAATCTTGCTAAATGTCGTGCATACGCTATTGCAGCAGGCAGCTAATGATAACTATGTTGTGTATATATTTTATTTAAATTTCTCGTACCAGGTTCGTTTATTATTCTACTTTGAAAAATACGTTTCTCGTAAATTTTTCGATTTTTATCATTCCTAATGAAATACTATCTCAAAAGTTACTGTTTCGTGTATTTGACAGTTGAATAGCATTTTTTTTAAGCAAAGCTACTAGCAAAATTTATGTATTAATAGTCAAATTAAGACAAAATTTTTTTTACAACAATCTTTTTTGAATTCCTAAGAAATGATTTTTCGGCAATTATAACAACGTATTAACGCAGAATACTCGATATTTTATTCAATTTTTTCCTAACCACGAGTCTAAGGGACGTCGAAACTGTTTCATCGATAACGATTGCTTGCGTCAAATTGAATTATACAATTCCAAGAAACACGTTTTCCTCCAGATTTATCGAACGTCTGGTCTAACGATTAAAGCTAAAAAGATTTCACCGAGCACACGTAGGTATACGCTTTTCACGAACTTTCTACCGGAGAGTAGTTTGTTTTGGGTAACTTGGCCGTTTTAGAACTTTGTGCCAACTAAAATGCCGCCTTTACACGTTTGCTAAATGCTGCTAGTAAGTTTAACTATGCTCGGGCACTCTTGTAATTGCTACCATAATTAAACGATTAGTAGACGTTTTAACAAAGTTGTAGTCTACGAGATTAAAGTGACTGCCAGTGAGTTTCTACATGATAATCATTAATGTTATAATTGTAGTATCTGGGCCTTCGTACTCAAATAGGGAACCGACCAGGGAAAATAGAGAGGGAGTAGTTGGCGAAAGCGACAGGTTTTTATTGTAAATTTCTCCTAATCATAACGGCTCAATTCTCACTATTTACACAGTAAGAAATAAGAAAACACAGGACATGCGCCAAACGTCTCCCAACCTAAAACTTAAGAGCAATATTATATCTAAAATTAACTATGTAATATGCATAAGCACTTAAGATACAAATAAAAACTAAATCGTTGAACTGTTAGTTGGCGTAGTGCGTAAAGCCTCGGCTTGCTAATCCGAAGGTCCCGGGTTCGATTCCCGTGTTGGGGTACATCAAAATTTTTCCGTCGTTTTCTACAATAATTTGGTATTTTATTTCGTACATATGAGCGATGATGTGCAACGACGTTCGATATAAGACATTAGACTAAATAAACCGCGTCCAGGCGAGCCACGAGGTCGCATGCACAGAAACAAGAAATGGTGGCAATTTCTCCGTTGCCTCCCTCCAGATGTTGTCATTGCTTTTCAATCCTCAACAATTAAAAACACTCGGAATTTAATAAAACCGACTTAACCGACGATTACAATGTAAACGATATCGAAGGTTTTAATTTGATCACCTAATGAGCAACAGGTAAATTTCGTTACTTCTTCTGAAATCTTCAGATCGTTATTATCGAGTAAAATGTAGATGGTATTGAAATTAAGGGAATAAGTAGAAGGATAAATATTGATAATTGAAGGAGGAGAGGGAATAAATTTTCGATTTTCAGTTTTTATCGGTATTTAGCTGTGGACAACAACGGGACGTAATTAAATTACCGGCTAATTGATAAATAATTCGAATGTAAACGCGTTACTTTTTAATCAATGGGGTCATTCGATTATTATCAACTGGTAAATACACTGGTCATAATGAAATTGTAAATATTTATCGGAAAACGTACTCGTACTAGCTTTTCCTCGCGGGGCGTGTTTTCGGACCGGTATTGGCTATTCATAACTACGATCGTGTATTTACCTTGGAACACTAGATCAAATTGAGAGAACCAGAAGGGGAATAAATCTTGGTATATAATGCAGACACTCGTAATCGCTTTTGATTACCTTGTTTCGAGTTCTTCGACATGCACAAAAGGGAAACGAGAAGATTTACAGTTACTTTTTCTATTTCGTCAAAGTAGATCAGTTGTATTTAATATTGGAAAAATTGTGTATATTACTTTGTAAGTCTTGTAGAAATATCAGATAGATATGAATCAAATGAAAATTTATTTCAAATTATTATATTTGTAGAGAAAAATATTGAAAAAGCTGTGCAAAATTAATCCTTTCGTGAGCGAATTCTTTTTTTTTTTAAGAATTTCTTATTTACGTGGGACTTATTACTTGTGGTACATACATATGTGTCTCGTTGCTCACGAAAGGGTTAACTGTGCAAATTAATTCGGTCCTTTTTTTTTTTTTCAAAAAGTCTGGATGACTTTTTCGACTTAAAATTGTCATACCTTTTCAGAGAGGGCAATTCGTATGCTCTGGCATAAAAATGACGGAAATTCGTCAATTTCCGAATGTAAAAATATCATTGAAAATAATACAGAGATAATTTTCCTGAGGAAAAGAAGATACCGAATTAATTTCTACACCTGATACACAATTTTGCAAAATAATTTCAACTAATTAACGAACTCCATGAAATTACTCTTCGCACATGATAACGGCACGAACAAATTTTGCGAACACTTAAAAGCCACTCGTCGCTAATTTCGTGTTGGAGGTTCAAAAGTCTGTGGAAAACGGGCGCGTAAACGGTTTTAGAGCGTAAAGAGAGAGACGGTGTATTCTTACCAGTCAGCACGCGAGTTACGTAAAGGCCGCGGCGACAACAAAAAGAGCATCAACGAATACTCGCGTTTCATTAACCCGACGCCGTCTCGGCGTAAGCGTAAATAATCGACGGTGGGCAGCATGTAAATGATCCGTGACTCGATTCGCAGTCTCGCCCGTGAACGTGGGAAAGTGAGCGAGCGAAAGAGAAAGAAAGAAAGAAGAAGAAAAAAGGAAAAAGAAGCGATAGGAAGTGGCCTGTCACTCGACGGACAAACGATGTCGTCGTTCGATTCAGCTTAGAGGGAAAATTACTTTCTTGTCTCTTGAAAGAGTACAAGCGTGTTCGTTCTTTTTTTTCTTTTTCATAACAGATTGCATTTCCATGTATGCTGAACGCACGAGACCGTGAAGTTTTCAGCGTCAGAATTTTCAATTCTGAAAACTAGGCTCAACCGGCTTTCCAACTTCGAAGTCGAGACTCTGCGGTTTAACTGGTCGGTAAATATTAGGATTCTGTGTCAGGGCGTTAATAGGGTTCAACTCTGAAATGTTTCACACACCGTGGGTATGATAGATGCAGTAATGTGCTGAGAATTCGTAAGGGGCGCAGGGAATGATAAAACGGGGAAGAAATTTGGAAAGTGAGGTTAGGTGATAAATTGTGACGTTACTGTTTTACGTTTTTTACCATGTTGATTGAAATATACGTAATGAGAATGTAAATTGTTGTGTAAAAATGTCGAATAAAAATTTTGGCGTAAAAAAATTAATGACTTATTCTATTAAAGAAATTTGGAAAGTGAGGTTAGGTGATAAATTGTGATAATGTAAAGATGGCGAATAAAAGTGGTTGGAGTAAAGAAACAGATAACTTACTTTATTAGAAAAAGAAACTTTTAGTTGAGATAAATAAAGTATTTTATTCGTTGACAGGATTTTATCGGTTAATGTTGTATTGGATATTTTTATTTGATAAGCTTTCTTCACTTCTGAAGTTTAGTTTTTTCCAATAGGATTACTTTAAGCCTCAATTTTTTCGAGATTAACGCTAAAAGCTCGACTAACAGCTAAAGTTCGGTAACAATCAGTATTTTGTATTGCAAACTTTTAAGATATTCTTCAAAAATAGGCGATACAACGTGAAAGTTTGTGTGTATGAATTTTCGCTTTGGAGGAAATTATTGTAGTTTTGAAAAGCGTGGTGTGTGCAGGTACGTCATAAAAACTTGAATTAATGGATCCGTTATCCAAACCTAGCATGTTTAATGTACACTATAAAAACACTGTCTCTTGTTTTTCTCTTGAGAAACGTATAAAAAGTTCTTTTTGTAATTGAATAAAAATCTTTTAAACGTTTGCACAAGTAGAAGCTTGTTTATTATTTTTTATTAAACATTATAAATATGTAATTACAGGTACCAATAGGAAAAATAGTTGTATCGGTTGAAAAAGAATGAAGATTTAACAGCACTAAGTGAAAATTTTCATACTTAATTCAAACGGCCTCAGTGGGCGAATAAGATTTTTTCGATTAAAGAAAGTTTCACATTCGATTAAAAATTTTAGAGTTCAGAGTCATTTTAAGATCATATTCAGTCACAGAAAATTTTCTCGTCCCATCACAGCTAGAGAAAATTAGGTGGCCCACCTTGTGTATTTTACGAACAATTCTGTAATACACAAAATTGAAGTGCAATCAATGTGCATGTGTCTACTGAATTTAATCATTTTCAATAACAATCTCCGTTACTATTATTAAATCATACGAGAAATCATTTTCACAGAGTTTTTCTCATTAGAAAAGTCATTTCTCACACAGTCCATCGGTTGGTACAGAAACAAGCGACAGGAGTCGAAAGATGTGAGGCTCTTTATATTTATCACAGCGAAAAATTGCGATTTTCACAATTTTTAACCGTTCGTAGATCATAGCAACGTTAACCGATTTCGATGAAATTTTCAGCATGTCTACTATAATTGACATAAATCTACAAACAAATTTTCGTTACAAACTCAGATAAAAAAAGTTGTAAAAACTGTCCTTTACTCTTTTCTCCAACCAATTGCAATTTTCTCAAAAAAAAAAAAAAAAAAAAAAAAAAAAAAAAAAAAAAAAAAAAAAAAAAAAAAAAAAAAAAAAAAAAAAAAAAAAAAAAAAGTTATACTGTTTCAAAGGGTGTCCGAATATTAATCCCCTCGAACACAAAAGCTGCATATCTCCGCGTGTTTTTAATTGCCCATCTTCATCTGCGATCCACGCGAGCACGATCATTGCGCGTTAGAGATCCGAGGGAGTCCTAAATGTGCGGGAAAGGGTCGGGCTCAAGGCCGGAGGGCCAGGAAGGGAGGAAAAATAGGGTGTCGGATCGACGACAAACTGCGACATCGTCGTTCCGTATTCGTCGGCTGCGATCTTCGTGGACGTCTGTTTCGCCGTAGCGAGACGGCGCGCCAGCATCATGCCAAGAATCTAAATGCGTATTCTAAGTCCCCGCGTGTTGTCGGCCTTGACCCTCACGGGTGGAAGACACGCGACGCAATGCCGGAAAGTTCTCCCGCTTCTGCGCTCACCAGTCTTAATCAGCGATCCGCGCCGAAAAATACCGGCCTCCGGAGGCTCCCGTCAATTTCTCCGCGGACGAAACACGATGCTATCGCAACTCTTTTGTTCCTATCATGTGCAGGCCACGCGCGTGTGTAATTTTACACGTTCTTTCGCCATTTTGCGTCGGCGAAGTATGCGTTACGGTACGCTCCACTAAACGCGTAAATACGTAAATGCGAATTGGGGGGCGTACTTTTAGGTTAGGTTGTTAATTTTCCTTGCTCGATTATACGGAATAGTTAGGCCGGTTAACTGATCGTACTCCCGAAAAAGAAGTTTGCCACTGTGACGTCGTTGGAAGTACCTTGTAAATCGTGGTTTTAGTATTCTTCGCCCTTTAAATATTGCGGTGAATTGTCAGTTTTTATTTCTGTCTGTGTTTCTGCTCGTGGCAAGATAAAGGGATAGAAACATGGAGCTGAAACGGTTCTGATATCTGACGAGAGATTTTCTTTTGAAACTTGAATTTTGTAATTAGTTTTGTGACTTGTTTTCAGGGTTTCTTTAGTGATTTTAAATTTCACGGGGGTGGTTTGGATCGGAAAAGACGTTTTAGTTTGTTCTTATCTCGTTCTTTATCTCGAAACTACAAGATTTTAATCATAAATTAGAGCAGATAAGATTTATTTGGCTAGGATTTTAGTTATTCGTTACAATTTTATAGAAATTACTTTCTATTACTTTACACATCGAACAGATCATTGAATTGACCATTTTTTTTCATCCTGGACAAGGATAAAATGTTCCCTCCGATATTTTTCCAAGTATTTAAAAATTCGGGTAAAATTTTTTTACCATTGTATGGTAATATGTATACTTTACCATTTAATATTTTTGTATAATAAACGATCGCCAGAATGATTTTTAAATCATTTTAACCCTTTATAACGCCATGCTTTATGTCCCATTTTATTTGTTATTGCTATACTGTTACATTACCACCAGCCGCTTTCTTTCTAGCAATTATTAACTTTCTGACTCATTTTGTTTAAATGTCTCTTGTTACAACTGACATTCGAAACAGTCACGACTTTCCTCTCCTGGTATCACAAATATCTTTCTTATCTTGTATAATTTTAAAGAATACAATGCATAGCAAAATAAAGAAACGTAGTTCGAAAACGATTTTAGTGCTGGGTCACATTTGACCCGGCATCCGCCGTCCGCGGATTAACTCTTCCTTCCTCTATAAAAATGTCAAATTGCAATCAATCATAAGTTTTCTTCTCACGAATGAAGGAAAATCACGTTATAAACGATTAAGGAATATTTATCGATTTTACACGTACTTCACGCGCGTAACTGTCCCCTTCATAATTCCGAGAAAGTTTCTATCTCGTTTCTATAGGATTTCCATCTCGGGTAAGGGACCATCACCACGTGTAACATGGATTTTCATCATTCTGATGTTTAATATACCGATACGTACGTATATGTATATGTATATATATACCAGCGCAGCCTACAATTTCTCCTTGGAACACGATTATCAGCATGCTTTATCTCAATAATGCCGACACGATTGAGAGCATTTGGGAACCACTGGCCCATTCCCTAACCGCTTGTGGCCTGGCTGGCCGTCAATCATTTAAGGGACACGCTTCTCCCTTTCCCTCAGCTCATCTCCCTCGCTCCTTGGATCTCCTACCCTATAATACGTATTCCTTCCTTTGACTTTCTCGGAATGTCAGATGCCCGTAGAAAAGCCGGTTATACGCGCGTTTGTAGTTATGGTAATAGAACCTCCTTCTGTCTCTACCTCGAACACCACTGTTACTTTTAAAACAGACTCATTAGCAAACTTATTGTCACGTCCTCTATAGCATTTATTCTTTTCTTGGAAATTACGCTATTTGTTCATTTTCCTTGTGAATTTCGTCGCTAATTTTTCCTTCCTTTCCTCTGTTTTTCTGCTTTTTTTTTTTTGTTCTCTTTGCATTTTACCCATTTCTGCATTTTCCTCTAACAAATTTTTACGTTCTCGTGAAAGTATCGTAAAATCGCCCCGGATTCCCCAATTTTAAGTATTAAAGCTTGAAACTTGGTAAGAGATATTTCATTTACTTTTTTGGTATTTAAAATTTGACGTCTCGTGGTTTTACGGTTTGAGGAATAATCGTACGGTTAGGGTACGCCGTTTAGATCATGTCGTTCCTTCGAAAGTAAGGGTTGCATTATAGTTCCACGGGGGCAGCAGGTATACACGGAGTCTCGAAGAACTTTTCGAGGGCAATAAATATAAGGTGGAGAAGATATAAATCGAAATATCCAGTTTATGTTATATCCTTTGTGCTCGAGGGGCTCGCCAGGAATCCAGTGACCCGCTAATTCGCTTTGTTCCTTTTTCCTGTCCTTCTGTCAAGAAAGGTTGCCTCGGTTCGTTACCAAGACCTCCCTTAAAACCAACTTCGACTGCGTTTAATAACGTGTTGTATTACAAAACCTTTTCTATATTAACGATCGTATCGATCGTTACCATTCCCAATTTGTTTACCGCGCGAAATTTCCCCCCCGGTATCTTTTCGTCGTCGAATCTGCAACGAGATACTTTTGACAGTAGTAAATCGAACGCCGTAGCACGGACAATATCAGACGTTGTTTTCTGAGCAAACTGAGTTAACTGAAGATACCTGTTTCGCTGAAATACTGCTGCAAAAACATGGAGGAATTTATTGTGTTTGCTCGTAGAAAATGTTTCATTTGAAATGAAGGAACGGTGGACGAATGGATCTACTGAATTACTCTTGATTACTTAACGGAGCGCTCCAGCCGAGAATCGTCTTCTTCCTCGGTTCCCGAAGAAGGAACTTTAACTTCCTTCTACGGGACGAACTGCGGGGAGATTTTGCAATTGCAACGAACTTTCTGAGACTCTGTCGTTGATCGTGTCCAAACGTGGATAGAAAGATGGTGACCGTAACAATTAGACAGTTAAATAACTAAGAGAAGTGTGTATTTAATGTGGTAGTGTTCATATGGAAATCCTAATTTGCAGAGTATAATTAAGCTCTCAAGCTGTGTCTACACAGTGTCATAAAATAAATTGGTTTATAATCATATTTTATTCTTTTTCTAATTGAATTTTAACGTCCCAGCAAGTGCTGTTACATGGTTATTAGCGACGATGATTCAGAGTAAATATATTAGGGGGAATTAGATTTTATTGTAGAAAATGAAGTCCCTTAGGTAGGAGAATACTTTCAGTATTTGCTGATGATCATTCAGACTTTCATTCAGCGTTTTCTTCGTTTGGAACTTGAAACTATAAAACTAACTATAGATACACTACCGGCCAAAAGTTTGGAATCACTGAGCATTGCAATTTACACAAAAATTTGCAGAAAAATATAAAAAATTAGCAGCAGATTTAATATTGATGAAAAGTGGGAGGTGATTCCAAACTTTTGGCCGGTGGTGTATGTGTTACAAATTGGAGGGTTGGTTTTAGAGCTTCGTGTGGCAAAATTTGTAATATATTCTTGTTCACGTTGGGAAATCTTTCGTTAATTTGTAAACGGAGCAGCAGAGCTTTTTCACTCACTGTTCCAAGAACATTGAAGCTTTTCTTTATAATATTTCTGAATATAACCAAGATTATACCTTTTGGTATTGTAGTAACAAATGTTTAACAAGTTTGTATAACATTTCAAATGTTTCACAATCGCATAACAATGTTTTAACGTTATATTTTACAACTTTCTTTGATCTTTTACCGATGCTTTCACTGCTGCAGATTTTAATACGTAACGCGTGACACACGGTTTCAACCGTATCAATGAAAATGAGAAATTTGTAAATTTGTTTTACAACCCTCCAGCTATTTTCAATAACAAATATCTCAGTCAAGTTCTAAGATGTTACAATTCTCTTTAAAAAATCAAATCGTCAAATCAACACAAAATACAACGTATCGTATCGAAAGCCCGGTAGATCTAAAGGGAGGGTCCCGAAAATTCGCCAAGTATCGTTCACCGGAATCTCTTTCTGCGATCTCCTCGAGCGGGCCACCAAAACCTATCTTTTGACCGGGTGTGCTCGCCCCCTCCGAATGTCAGGTCACGACCATCTCATTAAGTTGCAACTAACGTCGAAGCAATTAATCTGAAATCTCATTGGCCGAGAGAGGGAGAGAGAGAGGGACAGGGAAGGAGAGACAGGTGGGTAGGGAAGAATCGTGAAGGAGGGGAAAGAGCCGATGAAGCTCTTGTGGCGGTGGTCCGAGGTATCTTGGGCCTCCTCCTTGGTGTATAGCGGAACTTAACAGACCAGCTCGAAGAAGGAGTACGGTCGATGGTGTATGTGGTAGGAGGAAGAAGAGAGGCGCGAAGGGATGGTTGGAGTGTGAGAGAGGGTACGAGGATGATAGAGGGAGTCGTTAACTACTTGAAAATGAACTTCTCTTCGCTCTTCCACCAGGCTGCTTCCTCCGTCGTAACACACGGCTGATTCTCTCTCTCTCTCTCTTCTCTAAGAAACTGGCAGTCGCCTTGTGAACTAGCGCGACAAACGCGATAGGAAATTAGAAAGGCAACGCGCAACGAACTTCGGTCAAAGGAGGATAGGAGTAGATGCGGAGGGATGATGCTTGTCTGGCTGGCGGGGTTGTGCTCCCGCTTTTGAATGAAAGAGCACCGGGTGTAAACGCGGATCGGACGAACCGCCCGTTGCACTTTCAGATATGCGAGCGAGCATCTTTTGAACTACGAGCCGATGCGTGCCGCGGTAAAGGCGGCGGCTGCGTTCAAGTTTCATCTTGGCTATGGATTGCGTGCTTACGCGACCGCGGTATTAAGGTGTAATTGAAGGGTACGTTGCACGGGGGTGGCTGGCACGACGAGGTTCGCCAACCGGCGAAGAGTATGAAAGGTCTGATTTTGTTCGAACACGCTTTGATTAGATTTCAAATGATAGAGAGGGATTAAGAGATTCTGAACGGGGAAATATTGTAACGCTCGTCTGATAAGTTTAGATCGATACTTCGAACGTATGTACCTTCAGATGGTACGGAAGAATGTATGTAGTCACCTTCTCGTTTCACAACTTCTTCTCGTCTTTTTTTGAGAAAGTCATTATGCTGTTACTATGAAAGTTCTTAGATGTTTTGTAAAATATTTTGCAATGTTATTTCTCGTAGAGTTGATGTCAAATTTTTTGCCTACTGAAAAATATTGTGATGCAGGAGACAGGTAATCTGACGGGGCAATGTCCGGCGATAAAAAACGTTTTTTTTTTGGTGGAACTTATTAAGACGTTGGAAAATCGTCATAATCTGGGTCATTTCATCTATGATCGTTCATTTAATGAATAAATAATTCTCCGTTGCTTAAAGTATTGATAAAGAAAGAAATTGCAAGCTGATAGAAATGGAAGGATATCGGACATAAGTATGATAATATGTGGATTATTCGTTTCCGGTTCGTTATTGCGAATTCTGATTCAATTAAACCGTCCATTTCTATAATACTGTGATATTGACATTCTTTTTACCAAAACGTCTAACAACGAACCGCTTGATTGTTGCCTCGCTAGGTACATTTCAGATTTTTCAAGGCAATCGCGTTGAAAATTTTCTATTTAAAAATTTCCCCTAAAAAAGTTTTCCTCGTTACAAATTCTTCAGTCGAAGCAAGAAAAATTTCAAGTCACAGATATTGCTGAAGCGCGTCAACCAAGTGACGCAAGATTCATCATCATCAATTACCTCCACAACGCTATTATAACACTGCCTAGCGTGCTCACGCTACGCTAAATATCAAGAGCATGCGTGAACAAATTTTCCTTGCAATAAAAGTTAACGTTTCCTAGAAGAGAGAGAATTCATGGTTTCTAATGGGGAAGAAACGCAAGATACCGAATTCTTGGTCGGTGAGTATCCGAGCTGTTGTTGATGGTCGTTATTCAAAAATATAGCTACGGCGTAAAGCACTGAATAAATCCTTATTCGTTAATTCCATTACCGGGAGTCGGGTTTAGAAGCGGGGAAATAAGGGGTAGCTGGTGGAACGGGGTCAACTGATATAACTGCACGTTGTGTATTCGAAACGGGGAACACGTTCTTTTGCTACAGTATGCACTTATGTGTGTGCCTATCTTTACTTTATATTTATTTATTTCTATATATTTTTATTAATTCTTGCCTGCCGGCTACAAAATGGGATTGGCTTACTATAGCTTTCCACTCTCATCCATCTATACTGTAATGCATAACACTTTTTTCTATTTAGTCTTGTATTTCTCACATATCCTCTCTTTCTGGTACTTTCTGGTACTCTAAAGCTCTATTCTACCCCAATATCTTCCTCGCCTAAGGTACTCACTTTCCCTTTAGTTTTCTTGATCATTCTATTTCTTCTTTCTGCATTCTTTAGACTTGCTATACATCGTTCAAAATAAGAGTAACCTCGCATCGCGCATGGGACGTGCCTAAGGCAGGGCTAGAACCACTAGAACGTCCAAACCCCCACTTAACGTTTCTCTCCGTCTTACCCTCTGCTACGCTCTCTGTCTATGCGCAGAACGGACGAGAATCGGTCCGAGAGCGAGGTTACTCTTATTTTGAACTCTATGTATAGTCCTTCCTTACGTAAAATGCACTCTGTTCTTCCTCCATCCAATACCTACTTTCTTCATCTAAACAACCACATCTGGCCCTAGAAACTCATTTCTGACTGCCTTGTCCTCCATCTCTTTCCAAATATTGTGGCAATCTGTCTATATAGTTTGCAATATTTGAAGTTCTATATTAATGACGGATATTGAGGTGTTTTGAACGCGTTGATTTGATTGGTTACATCGAGAGGGGAGGCACGATTTCGTCGTTTGCACGTTCTCTTCGTACGCAAACGGGAAAATTATGGTTACGGGTATAGTTCGATCGTCAGCGTTTGTAATTGGCCCGGATTCTGATATCGTGAAATGAAATGTTCGAAGACAACGAGAACAAAGAGAATTTGTTTTTATCGAGTTACTTTATTTGCGATACTTTTATGTCGTGAACAAGATCAGCTTTCAGAAGGAAGCGTTTTATCAATTTTTATTTGCAAAGATAAAAGGGAACAAGCTTTTTCTTTTATTTCATTTAACTTCTACCACTTTATATTTATTCCACAGGAATGAACTTTTTATTGCATTAACATTAAGATACACATTTACGACTAGAGATATCCTCTATTAACGAAGTTTCACGCATTTGTTGAGAATAACAAGCTTACTATACAAATTGCAAACGTTCTCCCGTTCCGCTTGTTTCTCTGGACTCTGAAGATAATGGTAAAACTATGACACTTCCACAATTTTCATTTCATTCCATTTCGTTGTATTCGAAAACTTTCCATATTTGGATGATTTCCTATCATCTTACAGTTTAATCGAAATTTTTCGCAATACCAAGGAAGCTTAATTCTCCTTTAAAATCCTTTGGAACGCGTATTAAAACCGACTGTTCACTTCAGTTCGTGCGTGCACTTCGCTGTTTCTCGTTGTTACACGCGTGTATGCGGTTTCGCAGGGATCTTCGCGTGCACGCGGGAAACAAGGAATTAAAAAATCGTTACACGACGTGGTCCGTTTTGACCGCAACTTAAATGTCCATAATTAAGTATTATACTTGAAAATTGCTGCCCTGTTTGAAACTCTCGTTGCTTCTTCTTTTCCTTCCTTCCTTTTTTCCATTTTTCCCCCCGCCCGTTGTGTATCCTCGATGTTTCGAATTTCAGCAGAATGAAATTCTGCCCGGCACAAAAGACGCTTCCCGGCCGTGATAACGGAATTCGCTTTTATTGGATTTATCTGGTCCTATCGGGGTTTTCAAATGTTTCGTTGGTTTTTGACATGCTTTATCGAGCTACGCTGTAATCGGCGGTTTCGACCGATCGTTGGCGGCCTCGATACACCTTTAAACGGCTTGAGAGGTATCGTTGCTTTTTTACGCGGAATGCTAAAAATTGGAAAATGCAAGGTGACGCTAGGCTAAATTTCTGGAATTCTAATTAAGAAAGTTTTTGTAATATACTATTTGCTCGATGTTCGTTGAACGTGTGTACCTACTTGAAGAGCAAAGGTGCGGAATTTTAGATGCCTTTGAAATGATTCGAATAATGCTGAAAATTCGTTTAACCAGTTAACTGCGGAATTTAGTTTTAAACATCCCTCACGAGATGCGTAATTAAAATCAAGCAACGACGAGTATACACGTCGAACGCAGGGCAAATGCTCCTATTATAAATTTGACGAAAGGAGTAAAGCAAAACGAGGAAGGATTACACTTTTATTCGATAAAAAATTAACAATTCGTTGCTGAAAAGGATACTGTTATTAAAAACTTAAAAATCGTCAAGAAATAATAAAATTCGTAGACAAGAAAAATTAAAGAAGAAAAATAATCTTAAGAAATTCAGTTGATTTATTATAAAGGAAACATACCTCCAAATGACATTTTTATTACTTCTTATTGAAATTTGGAGTTTTCATAGTAATTTTTTATTTTACACGACGAGTATACACGTCGAACGCAGTTAACTGGTTAAAGGCTTTTCAGTATGAAAGTGTAAAATTTCCTTTTGTTGGAAATAACGAGAATTAATGTAGAGAATTTGTTTTTATTGCTAAAGTGAAGACTTGAGAAGTAAGTTCACACGTCACATTTGTTAAAACTGATAAGGTTAAAAATTTTTGAAATTATACATCCTTTCGTAAATATTCTACGTATCCCTCGTACAAGAGCTATAAAACAGGAAATTTCTTCCAGGAAGCACTGTATTTATATGTGCTGCAGAGGAGGTTAGATGATAAATGAAAGTAACCGATGCAGAAGTTGGAAAATTAACATTAAATACAATATTTACTATAAGTATGTAGAAGGTGGTATTATCAAACGAGGTAACATTATAAAACGGCGAATTAAAAAATTGAATTTAATAGAAGGATAGTAATTTCCTCTTCTTCATTTAGAAAAGGTGTAATTTCCTTTAGACCGAGTGATTTAGATTATCTTTTCCTCTATTGTGAAGCTTTTTAATATACTCTACGAGCGTAAGGTTGCACGTTTTAATTTCTGCATATTAAAACACCGTTCATTGTCCCCATAATTAATTCCATCTAGATCTTTTCATACACCCTTCGTGATATACAAAAGCCATTGTTATCCAGTTAACAATTAAACTTCCAGTTAGTGTCTAATTTTATATGTTCCTCCTCCAAACGATTTTCCTTTCCTACCTATCGAATACGTAACTTCCACACACGTGTTCTAATTATCGAGAACATTTTACGGACATGAATTACCTGCCTCCTCTAACAGAGCATTTACTTGCGCATCTACGAAGCCACACACAAATACAACTTAAATATAGAGGTTAACGTGACGTCTCGTGAGTTTGTCAAGCACCTGTCATGACACCTAACTTTGGCATTTTTTTGTAAAGAAACTAATTGACTCAGTCGAAAACTTTTCAGAAGGGCTTTATTGTATTACCTTTAGGGAATATGAAAGTATTTTTTTTGTTTAATTTCTTTACAAAATAGCGGCCACGCGGTTTCACTTGGAAGAAAATATCAAAAATTTTCGCGATTTACATGCCAGTCACTGAAGAGGTACGCAGGATTTTTAAAAAAGTACAGCGTTTTATAGAAATAGCGAACATACGAAGAAGGAAACTCATTTCTTCCCTGAAGTTTTGGTATAAAAATTGCAGAAAAAGTTTTCAATATATTGCAAAAATCTGACGAACAGCTGAGAGTGTTTTGTGAAAATGTCAATTCTGAAAGAAAAACGCGTTTGGAGTTTCAATCGCTGACTGACGGCTTCGTTAAACCGCCTCTAATCCCATAAAACCATCGAAACGTTTTATTTGGATCACATTTTTCAAACTATCAATCTAAGCAAAGAAAAAAAATCAGTTTCTTCAAACCTCAAAGATGGCCCAACTAAACTGTCGCTGCATCGTCAAGATTCTCGCGTTAATAGAAGACACGTTAAAAAAAGGAAAACAACGTCGACCTAAACGAGTAACACGGCAGCAAGCCGAAGTTAGCGAGGAGGGCGCATTTTTTCGCGTCGAAAGGCCGTTTTTATTTCGCCGAATCAAATTTTATCACCGTCTTTCTCACGAAACACGAGACTGACGTATAGCACGACGTTGAACCTCGTGAACTCTAGAATGCTTCTCCATAGAAGATCTCTCCCCCATCGTTCTTTCTCTACGGTTTCAGCCCCATCCGAGACCTCTTTCTATCCGTCCTCCCTCATCTTCTGCTCGTCTTCGTTTTTCCTACAGCTCCTTCATTCCTCGTCGTTCCTCTTCGATCCGCCGACGTTATTCGCGAGAAGTAACGATCGTTTTTAAATTCAGGAAGAGATCCTCACCGGTAGATTACGATTCTGTTCGCGCACGAAAAAGAAGCCGGCTTGGCTGCTGTTGTCTCCCTTCCTCTCGACGCGCTCACGATCATCCACTTTCCTGCGCTTCCATCCCTCTCGGCTTGTTTTCATCGGTAGGCGAAAGAAGAAGAATTTCGAGGGTCCGATACGCTCTCGGAGCTCTGTAATCTCCGCGACGCAGTCTTCTTTAAACTTTTTCCCACACAGGCCGATTGTCGAAATTGAGGGAAACACGAATAGGAAAATCTGGGTCGTCGTGTCTGGCTTTGCCGCGGGATTTTTCGTCGTTCGACAGGCAACGCGGCCGTTACAGCGGCAAGGGGTTTAATTAAAAGTTGAATTAGCAGAGCAAAGTAGCGAGGGGCAGAGGCTGATTGACACGCACCGATATAACTCGGTTGGTTAATAACAATGCCATCGATTCACACTGTTTCGCTCAGGTTTTTTTCTCGTTTCCAATCGACGCGACCGCTCGTTGGCTTTCAGTGACCTCTAATTAAAAGCGTTTACCAGCGGCGAATGTTGACGCTCGCCCGTGCATTTATTCTCGCCGGATCAATGCAAAATTGTGATTTACTCGGGTCGAACAGGCGGGGAGGGGGGTGATTAGTCTTTTATTTGCATGCACGAACAAAGAATCCGAGACTAGAACTTTCTCAATGGGCAGCATTGTAGCCGGCCGAGTAGAAATAAAGGATGTTTTATCAAAGTACAACGATGTTTGATCGCCTTTGTCTCTCTGTACGCTTCTTTCTCTCGAACTCAGGCTCAGAGTGGAATTATTGTTGTAATTTACAGTTAGATACCTGTTTCACGAGGAAATTTTTCTTGATATTTAAGATTCTCGGTGTATTTAGGGAGTTGTTTCGCTTGTTTCTGAAGACATTTGCGTGTTACAACGTTAGTTCATTTAGAGTTTTACGTTTGGACGTATTAAAAAAATGTTTCACAAAATACACGCTCTTCTAATGTGAAATTTACCTATCGTTGTAAAATTTTATGAGTACCTTGCGCGAAAATGTATTTTTCAAACCCTTGTATGACTTGCACCATTTTTAAAATCAACAGTACATCTTAATTGACGACATACGATAACAAAATATAACGATTTTTATGAACAAAACAAGTTAAAAACAGACATTTTCTTAGTTACGTTGTAATTGTAATTTTGCTTAATTAATTAACTGCAACTCTTTTCTTTTCTCTTTTCCTTTTTGTTTTTTTTTCAATTTGCCGGTGAAAGCATTTTGGAGGGAAGCATTTACGAGGACGAGGAAAGTTATGTCACATTTCACTCAGTGCTTTGTGAACCCAATAAAACCGATTGGTCAATTCTTGACCCTGGGACGTCGTGTTTTACAGTTAATCAGTCTATCCATTTTCTGTCCTGTGACAAAGCATTCCCGAAATACTTTATGACTTGCCATAAAGTAATAGACCTATTGTCGCGGAAGTCATAAAGTCGTGAAGAAAAGAAGTGTCTTGCGAAACTTTCCTTTTTCTGCTTCTTCGCAATTCTGACTTCAGGTTTCTGGCCTGCACGTGTGTTGAATCGCGACACATGTTTTACTTATTGTTACTTGTGTGTAGTGAATACTTTCAAAGAATTACGATATTAAGTATTACGATACACTAATTTCAATGATTTTTTAACACCGACTCCCATCTACCAGAGAGTTTAGAAAAGGTTGTGTGTTAATTCGTAAACAGTCGAGCAGAGATCTAGACCAAGAAACTCCTTAGGGAGAGTTACAGGTAGTAATGGGCTCTGAAATACTTCGAATCGCTTCGAAAAATTTGAATCATTTCGAATATGATTCGATATTTAAAACTCTCGAAGGTCTTGATAAGTCTTGATCGTTGAGTCTGGATAGATCTCCTTAATCTTGAAAGTTTCGACACGTCCTAACAGTCTTGGAATTCTTGAAAGCCTTGATAGGTTTCGAAGTCTTCGATGTTTGGAACTCTTGAAAGTCTTGTTAAGTTTCAAAGTTTTGAAAGTTTTAATAGGACTTGAAAGCTTGGTGAGTATTCGGTATATACTTTGCGAGCATTTTCAATGCCTCTGTCCGAGCAGTATCATTGACATAAGATGTTAAAGATATTCAGTACTTACATGTAAGATACTGAGTACTCACCAAGCTTTCAGGACTTGCAAGATTTTTAAGACTTTCAAGATCTATCGAAACTTTGAAGACTCAGGGCCTATCAGCACTCAAGATTTTTTAGATTTCTAAGACTTTCTAGATCCATCGAAATCTCAAAGACTCAAGATCTACCAAGACTCAAGATTTTTTAGATTTCTAAGACTTTCTAGATCCATCGAAACCTCAAAGACCCAAGATTTTTAAGATTTCTAAGACTTTCAAGATCCATCGAAACTTCAAAGACTCAAGACCCATAAAGACTCAAAGTTCAAGACTTATCAAAAGAGTTTTAAGCATCGAGAATCACGTTCGAAGCGATTCGAATTTTCACAGTACATATCGGAAAACTTGGAATCGTTTCGAAATTGAGATTGAAACACCCATCACTAGCCACAGGCAAAGAAAAGCATCGCCTTACTCTTGGTTTTGCGGTAGCCAGCGTACAGGTAGGACAAATCCGACAGTGTTGTCTGGCCGACGTTCACCGGCACATTGTACCGATACATATCGAATTTCCCACACAGGCACGCTTAAAGATGCGAGTAAGTACGTAGCAGTGCATAACAAGTGGGCGATCGAAGAACTTGGAACAGAGACGAGTGCTTGAGAAGCATCCCGGAGTATCACGTGGCTTTTGCGGCAAATGCTTCGCAAATTATGACAATGTTCCTACGAGCTAGAACTTAACCAACCTGTCTACAGGGTGTACGAATTGCAATAGAGTGCGATACACGAAGTTGTTCATTTACTTCGTGAAATTTTTTGTTTTGGAATGTTTACCTTGAAAATTCTAAGCATTTTTTTATGCCCACGTCTATATAATTGAAATTTGTAGGAATCTTTATTACCTACAATATTGTTTATTTTTTTTATTGTACTTATACGAATTTAGTGTTATTCGTTGCTTTATTCTTCTTGCCAATCTTCTTAGATATTTCGTACTAACGTTTTAACGGGACGAAACGATATAAATCGATACAGGGTTCATGTTGGTTCTTCTTAATTTTCTTCTGTATTTATTTAACGCAATGGAATTGTCTTCTTGTGTAGATATGAAATAATATTCTTATTTCGAGTCTGTGCTATAATCTATTGCCAAATTGCTTCGTTTCTTTCTCGAGCTGACTGAAACAGCACCAAATCTTCTCTAATCTCTGGTTCATGTTGGTTTTTCTTAATTTTCTTCTGTATTTATTTAACGCAATGGAATTGTCTTCTTGTGTAGATATGAAATAATATTCTTGTTTCGAGTCTGTGCTGTAATCTATTGCCAAATTGCTTCGTTTCTTTCTCGAGCTGACTGAAACAGCACCAAATCTTCTCTAATCTCCAATTCTCACAAAGGTGTTAAACTTCATCTTTATTCAAATGTTATCTTTTCTAAAATATTACCACCATATGAGCCATTCACAGGTCAAAGTGTTTCACTCCACTTTTTGAATTTTGAAAAATTTTAGTGCTAAAGCACTCGATCAATTAAATGAAATTTCCTCAATAACCAGGCTTAACACTGCTAAATGACAAACATTTTTACGGTTGTGGAATAATAAATAATTTACTTCAAAAGCCAATGTGATTACCTTCGACAAATCCGATTTTCTAAAAAACTAAACCCCGGATGAACAAACTTTATCCCACATTTATTTTCACATAAGGAATCACCTTCTGCCCACTTGTACAGTACTTACGGCCGCACCCTGTATAACACACGTGGCTAGTACAACGTGGATTCGCTACTTTTCATTGTACTCAATTCTGTTAATCTCAGCAACTCGTTCTGTTCGTCGTGTTATAAATTTTCCCGCGGATTACTCGCGACGAGCAAACGCGGTTCCGCCGCGTTTCACTTTTACAGGTCGTCGAAGTCGATAAATTATAACCGCGCCAGTAATTATTCCGTACACGGGCGTCGTCTGTATCGTCTTCTTCTGGAAAAAAAAAGGAGGTTTTCCCTTTCGAGCAACTTCGGTTTTCTCGGTGTGCATCGCCTGTACACGAGGGTGTACACGCGTTCCTCGTTGTCGGCTTTATTCTGGCTCCCGCAGAATCTCGCATTCACGCTTGTAACGCGCGCGCCTCTGCACGTATGTACGTTATCGCGGACAAAGCGCTCAGATTCCGTGACGATCGTTCATTTTACCTTTTTCCTTTTTTTCTTCTCTCTTCCTTTCATGTCACTGACTCGATGGCGACTTCATCATTAAGGGGGTTCGCGGAGTTTATTGTACAAATGCGGCGAGTTCCGTTGTGCTATACGCTGCTCTGCGAATAAGTTCTGTGTACGATAAAAACGTAACAAGCGTGACGTTGTTTGATGAACTGTCTAATAAATGTTTCTTCTTGGAGGAAAAATATTATGTCGAAAGTTGACCGTTAGGTACTTGGAACAAACTTGGTTTGATAGCTGATTTTTCTGGAATTAGTATATCTACGGTAGGATCTTATTCGTTTATTGTACCTTGACTCGGTAAAATGTCAATAGTTTGTGAAATTTTCTTGCGAAAATACCGTTTCGTACTAAATAATATTTGAGGTTAGAAAGCAATAGAGCTTAAATTATATTTGGAAAAAGCAATGTTTGAGTCTAAAAGAGGAAATGACATTATTACTTTGGAATCGAGTAGCGTAGAACTTTTAGGCTACTGTAATTTAGCATGATTTCAAGTATATTTGTATAAAATTAGAAACAGAATGGTACGAATTAAAAGAAACTTTCTTCGTAATAAGGGTTATTGAATTAGACATGCAATTTATCTTTTTCAAATGCTATTTACTTTTAATTTTAATCCTTTCGTGACCGAATTAATTTTTTCTAGAATTTCTTATTTATCTATCGATCATCGCGGATACTAAATTGAGGTGGAATGGTAATTATGCTATGGAGATAAATAAGAGAATTAAAGCGTGTTTGCAGAAATTTGGAAACATTAACGAATCATGTTCCCTTGAAATTGAACAAACTAGTCGCACTATTCATTCAATTCTTGTCAAATCTATCAAAATTTCTTTTCTCCCTATCGACCATCGTGTCTGTAATGGATACTAAATTAAGATCAAGTTTTGTTCGAATACTCAAGCGAGATGTCATTGGTCACGAAAGGGTTAAAGTCGTAAAGGTAATATCTATTTGACAAATCGATGAAAAAAATGTCATTTGCAGCAAAAAAACGCGTTTGAACATTTTTTTCATCCACTTAAAAAACCAATAAAGTTTGAGGAAATTCTCTCGTAACTATTCGCAGCACCCACCCACACACACGTATACAAGCAAGAGAGAAGATTTTCCTCTCGTACAAAGTCTTTCAATGCAATTTCTCATTCTGGCTGTTCTCCTCCCCTAAATTCCCCATCCGCTAACTGCACCTCTATCACATGGAAAGCAGCGAACGTCGAATTTGGCGAGCCATCATCCATCATCATCGGCGAACGAGACTGCTAAATCCACTCCGCGGAATCGTTGCTTTAAGAGGGTAGGAATCTCCCGAGCCGTGTGTGTACGTGCGAGCAACAGACGAGCGTCGAAAATCGATCGAGATTGGCATAGCAATTACGGGTTGGATTGCACTTCCATCCACGATAGCGGCGTTCACGTGCAGAGTAGTAGCTCCGAACCGGCCACTCCATTCGTATCGCGTGGTCTCTCGGTAGTATAGTCTAGCGCGGCCGATAGGATAAAAACACGATACATGTGTCCCACTGACAGCCGGCCTCCGTCGCTCCGGCGAAGGTTACTGGCATACCCGTTAGAGAACCGTCGAACAGCGAGGAGGCGGATGAAGAGGTGGCGGTGAAGTAGGAGGTGGCGGCGGAGGAGGAGATCTGAACGATTGAAGCGAGACAAGCGCGTGTAGACGGATCGAGAGAAACGAACCGGGTGAGGCGGGAAAAAAAAGGAACACCGGGAGACCGCGAGCAAACGAGTCAGTCGACCTAAAGACTAGAAGAATGCGAGCACAACCAGAGGGGGCAAACGCGAAAGAGCGTAGTAGCGAAGTGAGGAAAGTGCGACGAGGATGGGAGACGATCGAGTTAACGAAAGAGTAAAAGGGAAAGAAGTTGCGCGAGCGGATAAGTGACCGAGCAAAGAAAGGAAGAATGCGAGAGGGGCTGTAAAGGGGGAGCTAGAGGGGGCCGATGTGGCTGTGGAAGGGAGGAAATACGCGGGGCGTGAGAGAACGGGGGAGATAGAGCGTGCACACGATATAGAACAAAGTGAAAGACCCTGTGAGGCTCTGCGATGGTGAGCCCCGATGATGAAGAGGGAAGAAAGACGAAGGGAAACGGTACGTGACCGAGTAAGATAAAGCGTCCAGAAGGGTGCGAGATACGAGCATCGAACGCCGGCGGAGAGAGACTGAGGTCAGTGTATGCGTGACATCATGTGGGCTTGCGACTGCTGCGTGGGTGCGTAGCTGCGTACGTGCACACGCCTGCACTGGGATTCTTCGTTCGGCGCTTTTTTCTTTTTTTTTCGGTGTAGGAGGGCTCGGATTCAAGCGCCTCCCACCATATACACAACACGTTGCTCGTGTACAAAACGAGCGCGCATGCTACGTGCGTGAACGCGCCGTTCTCTTATACTGCTCTCTCTCTCCTTCTCCGTCTGGACTCACTCTATCTCTCTCTGCACCTCCCTCCCTCGCTCAGTCACTCAGTCGCGTTCCCCTCCTCCTTTTTTAACCGCGATGTTGCGCGGTTATTTCATTCTCCCTCACTCTCGCTCCTTTTTACTCCCTACTCCCCTTTAAACTCCTTTTTTTTCCCGCCTTTTTTCTTTCCCTCCCCACGACGGCCCCCTCCGCGTTCCGCTACACAGCGGACGAGGAGACGAGCGTGTGTATACACGTTTGCGCGCGTGTACACCACGAGGACGCGATATCGCGTCGTGGTATCTACTTTTGTTGCATGCCTACGATATCTCCGTCCTATTCCCACTCCATCCTACTTCGCTCTTCTCTAGCTTTTTGCTCCTCCGCCCCCGCGGTCTTTTCATTTCCCACTCTGTTGCTTCTTTCTCCCTTGCCTCGGTGATTCTCGTCCGTTGGCCGGCGTGTGTCTCTTTCCTCGGGGATCAGGCGACCACGATGAGCGAAAGCGCTACGGTGACAGTACCTTACGGCCAGGCAGGAATACTTTCGTGGCGGAAGCGGCGGTGGATGTTTGATGAAAACGAAATGGATTTCGGGGTAGTTTCAGCGTTCGGAATTGTCAACGATGTTTAATTGACGTTCTTGGAGATTGTTGATGTTTGCTCGTGTCTTGTTTTAACCCTTTCGCTACTATAGGCGTTTTGAAAATTTCCTCGCACTATAGTGTCGGAGTCTCTCGATGTATTTCCGCCAGAATTTGATACTTAATTTTATCCTTTACGCATTTCCACTTAGATGTGTAACATTTCTCTTTATTCTTGAATTGTTAGGACACTTGTATCTTTAAATTCTTTAAAATACGGACAAACTTACATCTGTCATGCTTTTGTGTTACATTAATATTTATGTGGTTTGTAACTAGCAACATTGAAGCTTCATATGAAATTTAGCAGAGACAATTCTAGAATTTCCAACGTTCGTGCTTTTCTACTTCTAACTTAATAAAAACATAAGCAAAGGAGGTCGAATAGTATAAATTCAAATTCCATTTTACCATATTCTCTGTTCGATCCCAAGGTTTGCAACTAGCAACACTAAAAGACTTGGTTTGAAATTTAGCAGAGAAAATTCTCAGATTAACGAAGAAACAAGTATCTTCAACGCGACGAACCACTCGTATTTTCCTACTTCTAACCTAATAAAAAAGCTAAAGAAAGCAAGTAGAATAGCATAAATTTAAATTGTACTTTATCATATTCTCCATTCGATTCTAACCTATAAACACCAATTCCCGAGTTACGCCATTTTTTCGGTTCTCGATCCTCGGTGCTTACGAGAGGAGAGAATCAGTAGCAACGACAAACTTACGTTTCCACTATCGCGTTTCATCCACCGAAATCGGACCTCGTCCAATGATCAAGTTCCAAGTTTACAGCGTGTGGCCGAACGACTCAAAAATATCCAATTCAATTTCCCTCGGATTAACGGCGATTGCTACTTACGGAAGTTGAGTAGGTACTTGGACCAAAATTGATCTCGTGAGCCGCGATGGCGAGAGAGTCGGATTATAAGGGAGACAAAGTTTCCGAAGTGTGAGCATTATTGGATTACCAAAGTGTCAGGGAGACGTTATAGTCGGCGGCGCAACTTGCCCCTCTCTCTTACGTTTGCTTTTACTCTTCTGCTAACACCGTGTGCAACGACGCAACAGAACTGGTGTGTTCTGGTGTTCCTCTGTTCCTCGGTGAACGTGACTCGTTCAACGCGACGAAAGAAGTTGCCAACGTTGCGTGTCTCTTCTTTTATCAATCGTTTTTGCCACCGTTTCTAATTGCGCCGAGCAATTTGCTCGCACGCCTAACGCATAGTTCCTTTCAACTATTCGCTACTTTGGTAGGACGTGGTATATTTGGTGGAACCCTATGCACACGAGAGGCGACTACGAAACGACATTGTTGTTTACCACTTGGGAAATGATAATTAGCGGAGGCAGCCTTAGAGCTGACAGTTTCCAGGACAGCGGGTCTCCATAAATTGTTCGCCATATGTTAGAGGTCTGTACGGTGAAATGGTTCGAAGGAAACAACTTCGAAGGAAGTGTTGCAAGGTCTTATGTAGCATACTTGTACAGCATGTATGATTTGTTTCTATGTTAGTTTTGAAAAATTTTCTCAATTTTATTCTTACTCTGATTTGCTGTTTTTCTATAGCAAAAAGTGTTCGAGTGCGAAGGGTTAATTTTGTGTCAATTAATGACATTAGTATAGGATGGGAGAAAAAAGATTTATTATTTTTAATTTCATTTCTTCTTCGTTGTTCGAGCGATACTTTTCAATTTTATATGTCAAAAATGATCAATGTTTTTTTTTCAATTATTTCCTAGGCGTGTAGAAATAATGCTGTAACTCGTAATCAGTATCAGTACGTTCTAAGACCCTTGATGAAGCTAGCTGCAATGCTTGCGAAACGTTTGGAAACTTATCCTCCTGGACGCGGCTTACAGTATAAGCTGTAACTTACGTTTCTGCCATAATAGAAAGGATAACGCAATATGAAACGTGAAAGAAAGTCATTGTAAAAAATTGCACTTGTTCGTCGATTACTTGTGCACGTGTGAAGGGGTGAAAATCGCCCTCAAAGATAGAGATAGCGAATATATTTAGTCTAATATCTGGAAAACTATTAGCGATACAGGAATAGTGCACTTTGACGAATTTTATATTTTTCAATGCAATTGTAAAAAATAATATTATTACCCTTATTTTGATACACGATTGCCTATATAAAACAGTAGGTGTCGAATATTTTTTTGAGAACTACCATATTATACCAAAGTTTCATCAATATCGGTGATTATGGCTTTGGAATTTCCCCTTGACAGTATTCTCACTGACGTTATTTCCAGTATTATGAAAGATACAGTTCACATTTCCATCTATTTTCCCCCTTCTACAATTACATCGCGTTCAATACCGTCGTCACAATATGATTTCACGTTTATTTCTCGTACAAAGATCACAGGTGAAATTCGACGATAAATTATTGGTGATCCTAGAGTTGGTCAGATAAGGTCTAATCCCTAGGAAGGTAATTTTATTCCCGGAAACGTGTCATCCGGTTCCGCTGCCTTTTAATCAGCCTGTTCCTCTTTGAATTTAGCTGTTTAATGGAGTAACTGTCGCACCTTTTCAATAAGATCGACGTTAAAACGAAAATGCCATCGTTGCTTCACCTTTGTCTCTTTTTTCGAGCTTTCTGGCGCGTCGGTACAACGTGAAAATGCAAATGTGACCTCTACGAGACAGCTGAATCTGCATCGTTACGACTGCTTCCTTCGAAGCTTTTGCAGAGTGTCGAACGCTTTCCTGGCTCTTACAAGAGCACGTAACCTCGGTAACTGTTGATTAAATCGTGTCATTGGTGTGTTTCATAGGTTCGTCTTGGCTCGAAAAACTTCGCGTCTGAAATGCTCTCGCGTAGTTATTCGCTTGACAAGGTAGCGTGGATTATTTGAAAGCAAAAATATTTTGGTTTCTTCAAAGAGTTTCTGCTGTCAAGTACAGAAAGATCTTTTTTCAAAATTTTATTATTCTTTGCGATAAAGGTTGGTAATCATTTTCACTTTCTTAATTGTACCCAATGTTTTTAAGGAAACTTTTGATAAGATGTGACGTGTCGTGTGTAGTTTATCACTCGACTTTTTTTTGTCTTCGGTTCAAAATTCTACTTGATCTATGTGGCGTATGAATTTAAAAAAATCAAATAAGTTTGTATTATAATTTGTTGGAATTTTCCATTTCTTCAATAATTACTATAATTAATTTTTATTATTTTAAAGAAATAACGTACTATTGCTTTCGCTACTTCCGACGAAATGATCTGTTATCGTTAAAAATCCATATTTACTTTTTAAAAAGTATTTAACGCACTAGAATACTCGTTATTTTTTCAAAATTTATACAGCGCAGATTATTTCTAAGACTTTTACAGTCTAAATAAGTTACTTTAAACTTTCAAGTGAAATTCATTTCTCGTGATCCATTTCTTCTTATTAGAACACTTCCGAAGTCGCGCGATTATTAACAAAACGTTAATTACTCTGGAGAATGTTTGAAAAGTTGAATTTAATTCGAAGGAAAATTAAATATGATAAAGTATAATATTTGAGTTTCGTTCGCGTGAAACGTAAATGGACGAGAACTAGAACAATTAGTTTTAAGTTTCACCGAGGACAAATGGTATTTAGAGATGAATAGTGACGGATGATTAAATTCATGAGGTTCAATCTGTGTACCTATGAAGTAGCTACTCCCGGGAGTAGTTACCGGGGACAGATTTTTAAGGAGGTTGTACGAGGAATTTTAGTAAGTCCGTGCGGTGCTTTTAGTGTTCGGTGTTGGATAACACATTTTCCGTGAAGTCGTAACACGCGTTACGCTGTTTTCTATGTTATTACGCTGTAGGCGACAGTAAAACATGGCAGTTGACAAGAAATGAAAACTACATGCTTGTTGGCAGTGGCAGTTTGTCGTTATATTAAACAATGACCTCAAATAAGCCTCTTTTTTTAAATTAGAACGATGGAGAACTCGTGTTTCGTTGAAGTATTTGGAAAAAAAAAAAGAATCCGAATTTTAACAAAGTATCCATTTTTCCTAATAATTACAATTTATCTTCTAAAGAATGACGTATTTTCGTGTAAAAAAGAGTACTTTCTTCCTCTAACATTTATAATTTACAGAATTACACATTTTCGTGCACTAAGAAACAAAGCAAAATCACACTTATCACAATTATCTTCATCAGTTGTCTGTTAGATAGCTTATTTTATAGTAAGGCTGATTGAAATATATTTTCTTCTTAAAAAATTTGTATTACCGAAATTTATGATCTCGTGAAATTCTATGTTTCCTATGAATTTATAAAAATCTGTCAGAAAATTAGCGATTCTCTATTCCTTAAATTTCCACCTTTTTACTTTTCACATTATTTCATTATTAAATGAAAAAATGTTTCACACCAATCAAGCGATTTTCTTCTCTGTAGATATTATAGATCGCTGTAATTTCCTATAAATCGATGAAAAATCGGTGAAAAAATTAGCGATACTCTATCCCTCAGATTTCCACCTTTTCACGTTTCGCATTATCTCACCGTGAAAAAAAAAAAAAATGTTTTACCCCAATCGAGCGATTTTCTTCTCTGCGGATATATCAGATCGGTATCGTTAGAATTTATAATTCGCCCTATATTCGTAGGTTTTCCAAATACGATAAAAGGTACGCGAGAAAGAAAGTAGAACACGGTCGATTGTTAGTGCCGTGAACCACGGTCCACGCGAGAATGTTTAATTGCTGGAAATCCATCGCGAAGCAACGAAACGAGTTACACTGAATAGCAACGATGCGCAACGATCGGTGACGATCTCTACATCGCTATTCGTAAGCTATTCTCACGCTCTGGCGACGTCCAATGTGACTATTTTCATAAGAATACACCGAAACGAGAACCCTTCCTTTCATCGTGCCGGCCTGAACACTGAAATTTCGCGTGTACGATTCCTCGTTCTGATAATGTGTATCGTAACGGTTCATATGGTAGATACGTGTGGATAGATAAAATTGTCATTGTCGCTCTGATTCAGTCATCGTCGAATGTACGGGCGTATATACAGTTAAACATTTTTAACACAGCACAGAACGATTGAATGTTCTAGCTTAAATGTTAGGATGCTCAACCATTTCACTGCTATTGGCGCTTATACGCGATTTTTAAATTTTGTTTGCAACCGTGCTATTGGAGCACTTTGGCACACTTCCATGTTAATTTAAGCCTTCGTTTTACCCTTTGCACTCTTTCATTTTAATTGAATAAAACAAATTTTACAACGATATTGCAGTCGTTGTGGCGTATCTGAATCTGCCACGCGCGTTGTCTACTAAAATTTGTCGCAGCGAAAGGGTTAATACTTTTCAATTTCGTCGTATATTTTCATTTGTATTTTCAATTATCTGGGAATAATCTCTTGTTGGACAGCAATGATACCCTACAAAACTATAACACTTTGCATACCGAATTTACATTGTTTCCCAGTAACTCCACGTTATTTTGATTGATAGTTGGTTGATAGAGAGCAATTGTTTTTACTAATTATATTGAAAATAGCATTGGAACTTTGCTGAGAACTGATTAACTTTTTGAACATTCTTTATCACCACTATGTAAGGACCTCGAAAACCATGTAACTATGAATTTAATTACTTTTCTTCATGTCTTGTACGGTTTCGTAAATATTCACGATAACATGAAAAGTCAACATTTTTTCTAGGGGACGTTTTCACCCCTAGGATCGTTTCATTGGCGAAACAAAAAATGATCGCGTAATTAGCATCACTAGAACACCATTTTTGCAAAGCTTCAAATTTTTGTAAATTTTCGCGTTAATTTAATTTCAAAATTTTTTCCATTTACCGAACTTCCCTAGTTGTCTTGGAAGGGTTCCAAATTTCACACTATTTCTGATCTCTCATGCAAAGATGCAACTTCCTTCTGCAGTAAAGAATCGTGCAAATCGTGAAAAAATAGTGTAACATTTATTATCATTGAAGCAGAAATGTATCCTACATCGTCGATAAAACACCTCAGGAATAAAATCGTACAGTTACAGTCGAATCTTAACTGTTCCGTAACATTTTCTGTCGCGGAAAGCGACAATAACGTTACAGTACAAGCTAACGAAACGTGGAAAAAGAAGGAACAGAAAGTATAATAAAGTTGGAGGAAAACATTGGCGTGAAAAGTGATCCCGTGTCGCTTCTATACCGCTTTATAATTTTATAGCGCACCATCAAAGTCCGGTACAAGCCGCGTTCAGAATAAAATACCACCGCCATACGGTTCATCAATTAACGAAGCTAACTAGTCTCGTACGAGGCGTCATCGATCCCTTTTCAGGGACAAATTTTTTCTTCGTCCCGATAAATACTAGCCATTCGGGGACAAGCAAAGGACTGAGTCCTTTCGAAGCGACACTAACGAACGTTTGTAGACTACTAACGAAGGTAGAAAGGAGCCTAATCGACAAGATCTTTACTGCTCTCTCTCTCTCTCTTTCTCTTTCTTTCTCTCTCCGCGTTGCCTCGACCGCCTCGAGTTAGAACCGTTCGACTCGTTACTGGTTTCTGTTTGTGAGAAGCTGCCGAAAGCTCGCCCCCCGAGCTATATTTGTCCTCGTCGTCGAATCGTTCTATAAATTTCGTTGGAAGAAGAGAGAGAAAAAAGAGGAAACAACAACGAGATTACAAGTTGTAAAAATCGTGTGTAAGTTTTGCGAAAAAAAAAATGGAAGACGGAGGAAAAAAAAGAAGGAGCAATCGGGCGACCTAGTTCGATGGTCAGAAGCAAATTGATTTTCTCGTGATACGCGTGTATTGTTGCGGTATCCGGAACGTAGTCGGTAAATATTTCATGCCCGTTTACCATTAGCTTCTGCGGCAGATGTTCGAGTTACGCGTGCGGTATTTTTTTACGTGTCGTGTACAGCTTTGCGCGCTGTATAATCATGAATTTCAATGGGATCGTTTGTTCTCGCAGTGCTCGATTCCTAGGAACCAATTGCGTTACCATCTTTCGTAACGTTTCCTAGAAGAGACTGGTTGGTTACGTTAGGCCTTTGTTCACTCCGTTTTATTTTCACCAATATGGCTACGATTTTCCATACTTGAGTCGCGGTGAAAAATTGTTCTTCTACAGGGAAATGGAAAACTTCGTTTCGTGATTTTTTCCTTCTTCTGGAAGTAATTGTACGTTGAATTTTTGATATTTATCGGTTGCTACTCTTGTGAATGTTTTTACTTCGATAGCCCGATAGGCAGCACATAGAGAAGATCAATTTTATTCTATTTTCTCTGATTCAGAGTGAACGCTACAGTGATGTTACAGTCTGTCCCACAAGATCGTGTCGGCGATATTTCTGTAAATATTTATATATTTGTAAAAAACTTTATATGGGTCCAATCTACACCTAAGACACTAATACGCTCTTACTTAATAACGGGTCCAATCTCCTCCATTAGCAATTATAGCTTGGCACCGTCTCGGTACGTACGATACAGGCAGCGACCTCCATATCTTCCGAATCTGGTGTACGAGTGTTCTTATTTTTTTAATACGTCTTCTTCTCAGCTTGCACTTCATTATGGACAACACATTTTCTATAGGGTTTGCATCGGGGGACTGGGATGGCCAAGGTAGTACGGTGATGGCGTTTTCTGCTTTTCCCACGCCGATTGGACAGTGTACTCTGCCACTTGACACCGTGTTCGTTTAAACGTCGTTTTAATGCCATTGTACCGACATTTATACCTTTTCTAGCCAAAAATATTTGGCCTTTTCGCAGTGAAAGAGTCGGATTTTTCTCAAACAGTCGGAGAATCATTTTATTTTCTCGGATATCGCTGCTTTGCTTTAAACCTCGATTTGGAAGGTCATCGACATTTTTTGTCTCCTTGTATCGTGCTACCCACTTCTTGACAAACTGTGTCGACTTGTGCAGGTATTTAGCGGCACTCGTAAAACTCAATTTTGGCCCTTTTGGGTGGCAACGTAAGAATACCACCTCGAACCGTCTCGTGTAAGCAGCACTCATCTCGGAAAGCTCCGTTCTTTTCAGTGTCGCAAACGAAACTGAAAGGTATTCAGTCAAGGCGTACTAGAGAAGTCTGTGTCTTTTTTTACATTATTCTTATCTCCCCCTTGTTAGATGTCAAGTTTCGAAGATATCGCCGACACGCTCTTGTGGGAGAGACTGTAAGTAATTTGGTATTGGTTCTCTTGTGCACACAGAAGTTTCATTTAATTCTTTCTGATTGAGAATTCTTCGTTTCTTTCACTTTGGAATCTTTCAAATTCATCGGTGTACCTGTGGAGATTATTTTTCGAGTTATCGGTATTTTACATAACACTGTGGCGATATTAAATAATTGTCAACTAGAGAAAAGGGAAAATGTACTGTACTACAATCTTCTCTATTTTTATTTACAGAAAATTAAGGATTACTCACTTATTTATAATATTTGGAATATTCATCGAGGGTAAACTAGAGAAAAGTATTGGGTTGTTCCCAAAGTTCCTAGCGAAATTTAAACCATCGTATCTCTGCTTCTAATTGACGTAGTGATAAGAGTTAAGCGGTATTTTCCTCAACAGTTAGAGGCGAATCCAACGCACCGTTCAAATTATTCGTAAGATGAACAGGGGTGGATATAAGTCGAACTATGTTTTCTGCAGTTTTTTCGCGCAGATGTTGAATTTTTCCTGGCAACGCTCCGCCGCAGAAAATATAGTTCGCCTTTTCAGTTAGAAACAGAGATATATCAGTTTGAATTTTTCCTCCATTTCTCTACGAACTTTCCGAACCACCCGGTATGTACTTCCCTATTCACCTTGTGCATAATTTGGGGAATACGTTGGGTTCGTCTTCGAGTAACGAGTAAAATACCTTTCGATTTTCGTCGCTATCTCAATTAGAAACAGGGATACGTCAGTTTCAGTTCTTCCTACATTTCGTTACGAACTTTCCCAACCGCCTGGTATTTTTTCCATAGTATCACAATGAAATTAAACGTTAACTTTCCACACTTTCCGAACAGCCCTCGTCCTCCCTTTCACGCTATCGTTGCAAGCTCGATACTCGCGAAGCAATCAATCGCAGCCGCTTATTTATTAGCGTTGCCGAACAATGCTTCAGAATCGAAGTCAATGTAACAACGAGTGGCATCGCGACTATTCTGTGGTCCATATGTATCAACGATCCCTACCCACTGACATTCATAATCTGCTTATCAGCGAACGAATATTCAAAGTTACGAGCATCTGTATCAGCGAATAGCGCGCATATCTCAATAACGCGGCGGCCTGGTATCGTAGCGAATAATTTGCGGATATTACAGGTATTTCAATCGTTGGTTCAATGCGCGGATACCCACGCGATTTGTTAAACCGCATTTTCGCCGACGCGCTCTTTTAGAACCGGTTCGCGATGTGCTTGTCGTTACTTTTCTTTCTCTCCAAACGAATCGTCCGCGTGAAAAGGAGCGTGCGTGATCCTCTGGCAGAATTGAAACGAATTCCTGATCGCTGGTAGAAGAAAAGTAAATAAATAAAAGGAAGGAAAGAGAGAAAAGAGACTGTAGGAGAACTTTCAGCTTCGTTTCTTCGCGCGAACGATGCACACCCGGCGATTTAAAATAGTCCAGAGAAACGACGCGAGCGTAGAAATTGCATGTTAATTAAAGTGATCAAACTATGGTTCGTGGAAGTTCTGTCGATTAATTTATTCTCTGGCTACGGTGGTACGAGGAAATTTTTGTACGCAATTTACGTGGTTTCAAAGGGTGAATACGGTTCTGTCTTTTTCCAGGTCACTTGTGTTTTTTTTTTTTTTATATGAACGTATATATTTTTTTATACTGTACGTTGTGGTAGATGAGGTGCATTTAAATGTGTCTAACAATGATCGTGGACTCTAAAATTTTTAATCAAACGTGAAACTTCCTTTCATTTTTTGCCATCAAAGAAATGTTTCTTCCGTCTTATGCACCCTTTGAAACCACTTAAATTACGTAGAAAAATGTTCTCGTACCACCATAGCTAGAGTAGGTAATTAGGTAGACTATAGGTCTACTATATACACGCGCTTCGTAGCGAAAGGGTTAATAACTTAGACACGATGAACTTTTTCGCAATATTCGTGAAACATACTTAAACCCCCTTTGTAATGCAGAAAATAGTCTAGAATCGTGCGTGAGTAGTGAAAGACATGAGAAACTCGAAGTTAAATGCAAAACGAAGAAGATAAGCAAGTGACGAAAAAATACTTGGCCCACCCTCTATATACAGACAATTTCTTCCGTTTCACGGAAGCGTTTAGAAGACGATCGTAACCGAAATCGTCGGTGCATCTAAATATGCATAATTGCTTACCATTTCCCATAATTGAAACATTCCTGGTGCGTTTAAACGTTCAAAGATATCGGCGTATTTAATTACCTCTGTTATAATTGTATTCGTTCCACTATTATCCTCCGTGCATTGTTAATCTCTATTATTATACCGTACAGACACACGGTGATTATTATTCGTGATCGTTCCAGTTGCGTAATCCGAGAAAAATGAAAAAAAAAAAAAAAAAGAATTGAAAATTTCACGCGAATTCTTCCGCGCGGATTCGACGAGTCCGCGAAAGCGTGCAGGGGGGGGAGCCGCAATCGCTGTGACTCAATTAATTATCGTTAATTTGCGCGTTCGTTTCCCTTATATGTTAATGACTCCGAAGGTATCGTATCATCGCGAAGCGAAACCTGAAAGCAATCACGTAACGGCCTGTTTAAAAGTTTGGATAATTCCGGTGAACTCGATAAGAACGAGTTCGATTAACAGCTCCGGATGGCGTGTTACGAATAATCAGGAATCACTGTTATTGCTAATTAGTACAGATTATTATTCTTAGCCTGGAAATCGCACGGTATCGGGTGCCGCTTTGATTCATCCTATTTTTGCTGTTCACCATTCTCCCTTTTTTGCACGAGCTGCTCTGCACTCTTTCGATATCGTGGGATAATTTACAAAGTGAACGTTTGCATAATTTTTACCGCTTGAGAATGCGTGACGAAAAATGCGAGGAGCCACGAAAAAGTTTCAAATTTCAAAAATTCCGTGTTTTTTCTATTTTTCCTTTTCACCATCTTCATTTTTGCACGAGCTGCGCTCTTTCCATACCTGTGGCCTAATTTACAAAGTGATCAGTTGCGTAATTTCGTTTTTGCGTGCTTTTGTTTTTTGAGAATGTGTCACGAGAAATGCGAGAAAGCAGGAAAAAATTTCGGTGGAAACGTATTTCGGTGTTTTTCTATTTTTGCTTTTCACCATCTTCATTTTTGCACGAGCTGCGCTCTTTCTATACCTGTGGCCTAATTTACAAAGTGATCAGTTGCGTAATCTCGTTTTTATATAGTTTTGTCTTTTGAGATTATGCGACGAGAAATGCAAGAAAACGCGGAAAAATTGCAAATTTGAACGATACGATGGAAACATATTTCAGTGTTCCTTGGATGAGACATAAAGTACACGGTAATTAAATTTCTTTTCCGTAATTAATGGTGTAGAGTTGTAAAATTCGTACTTTCCAGATGGCAAAAGCTTTCGATACCTTTTACCGTATTGGCAACGGTAAAGAGTTGAAAAGATGGAAGTCGATGTACCATACGATAAAAGTTCCACATCTAAACTTAGGAAGGTTTTATTACTTTTCGTGTGCTAATAGCGCGGGAAACACGGGGTTTTATCATTTCAAACGGCTTTCATAAAAGCCGAAAGCGCTCTTGCGTGTTTTTTCGTAACAGGTGAAAAAGGTCTTATGTGGATTTAATATTCATTACGTTGATTTAAATTTTTACATTGAATTCATAAAACTTGGACCGATAAGCTTTTATGACGTAACCGGCAATTAACTTTTCGTACGGGAGGATCTAGAACTTTTATCCGTTTTGATACTGAATTATGGAGGAGTGGTAAAAATTTCATATTTTCATTTTTCTTCTTTCACATTATTTCTTCAACCATTAATAAATGATTTATTTCGATAATTGAGATAAAACAAAATTGCCCATCCTACCTGAATAATTGTATTAAACAAAAATGGAAGGAAAAATGGCTAAAAGTGACATCCTCTAAAATGCACGTTTTCACCGATGAAATCTGTACAAACCGCGTCACAGTAAAATTCAGCAGAAAAGAAGAAATAATTAACAGACTAATAATTGGGCACATTGAGGCTAAACAAAATAATTCTAAACAAAATAATCCTACTACACTCTGAATTTTACCAACAAAATTTGACCACCAAACATACGAGCCGTTTATTTTGAAAGTAAGGCAAGTCCATTTTTTGCTTTAACTGTAGTTTGTTTACGTATTAAGTTCCACCTATTGTTATCATTAACTTCATTTTTTTCAAAAATTGACAATTCAAAATAAACGACTCATATTCTATTAGATATTCCATATTCCATGGATAATCGTATCATAAATAACATTTTGATAATGTAATATCGTTACGTCAAATAATTAATTAAACTTAAATAGAGTACATTATCAAAATGTTTTTTTATGATTTTATTGCACACTTTCATTACTATTGGCGTCTATAGGCGTTTTGAAAATTTGCTCACACTACACTGTTGAAGCGTTTTAGTGCACTTCCACCTTAATTTAATAAACAGTGGTTAAAAATTTACCGTCAGTCACCCACGTTACGCATTAAAATCGCCGTAGTGAAAGGGTTAAGCACGGTTCACATCACCTCGGATAATCGAGACTCTACTGTGCTTAAAAAAAAAGAAAAGCACAAAATTGACCATCGTCTAGAATTTTTATGCAGTCCAACGAAACGTTCAACGATTCCATGGAGGAAACAAGAGGCACCCTTATGTTTGAAATTCCTAATGCACAACGGTGTTTGTTATTGTTCGCGTTCATTTTTCACCGAGTCGCGAGCTCAGTTTTGCGGAACCGCGTCGGTCAGCCGGAAGTACCGGGTCTGGTACCATGATTCGATTAATTACACGTTTTTATAATCAAGCAAGTTACGACGACGTGTATACCCGCGCCGTGTACACCTTCCTCCTGGTCGACCAATTAAGCCAGAATGGCGCAACGGCGTGGAGTAACCTAGTTGCGCCTTATCTCGGATCGGCTCATCGGTAGCGTGGCGTGCGAAACGCGTGTATCTTGTTGGCGCCATCTTTTTTCTTCCCTACCTGTGCACGACTTATCCGATCAATTCCAGCCGTTATTACCTCTCCTCCCCCGTATTCCCTTTGATCGCTTTTCATCCTGTTCCTTCCTGGCTACTTATCCGTTCCCTTTTCGTTTCGTTGTTCCTTTGTTTTTGTGTTTCATCTCTGGTGTGTTTTGCCGGTACCGCCGGTACTTTGACTTATGATTTTTACAATCTTTTTAGTGGATTTTGCAGAGGTTTTGAAATAAAGTTTGCAAAATTGTAGAATTATGTTTGCGGAGAGTTCTTTGTGTTCTACTGTTCGCGGTGTTCGTCCTCTTTCTTGGGACGAAGGGCTCGAGATTTATGAAATTTGTGAAGTTTTTAGTTTACTTAATTTTTCGGGTCATTTTAATAGGCTTTTAAATTTTGGAGCAGGTTGACGAAATTAGCGGAATTTGCGAATTTCTAGATTTGCTTAATTGTCGAGGTGATTTTAAAGGCTTCGAAATTCTGGGAAAGGTTGATGAAATTTATGGAATTTGCGAATTTATAGATTTGCTTAATTTTTGTTATGATTTTAGGAAGATTTTAAATTCTGGAAAAGGTTGAGGGTATTTATGTGATTTGCGAATTTCTAGATTTGCTTAATTTTCGTGGCGATTCTAGAGAGATTTTAAATTCTGGAAAAGCTTGACGAATTTATGGAATTTCACAACTTTTACATCGAAAGTGTACCAGTTCGAAAAGACTTCACTTTTGCACCGAATAGTTTAATGCGATATAGAGAACGTCAGGAGACTTGTTCATATGTAATACTCGCGTCTATAGGCGAGTAATCGATACTTAAACGCCGCTCTCGGTACTACGAGCTTCTTAAAGAGCATTTAGTTCTAGAGTATGTAGCGTAAATGTACTTTAATTACGCACAGTATATTTTAATTCTTATGTTGTTAACAACATTACAGGTCTTCGTACGGAATCCATTTGCCGCGTTAAAGATTACTATAGAGAAATTAAAGAGACTTTTAAAATCGTTATATCAATTTATATTATTTTCATTTCACACGCTATACCGATACAAATAGTCGAATAACCGGCGTTATTAAAATTGATATCGTGTTTACTTCACGTGTTATCTAAATTATTCAATTATCTGCGGAGAAATGTACCGCGGACAAAATTGTTCAATAAATTACGCGAGTTATAATTTCTTCCTTTAAGATGCTCTTGGAGATTACAAATGTAATTGCGAATGTAAGAGGCCAATGAGTATTTCTTAATCGGTTTTTCATACTTTACACATATTTCACGCAAAAACAGCACGATAACACCTTCCAATTTCGTTTATCTTTAATCAGTTTTCCATATTTGTATCTGTTTTATACATGTCGCAAACATTGCCCACGCGAACGTCGACAATTCTTCGTATCTGTTCCATAAATTCTTGCCTGTGTTTCTGTACTTTTCTCTTAAAACTTGGTTAATTTTCGCGAAAATTTATGAAATTTTTTGAAGGAGGTTTGAAATTTTGGAAAACCTCGTCGAAATTTATGGAATTTTCGAACTTTCAGAGCGTTTCGAACATTTCTTTTTGCGTCAAAATTGAGTTACATTTTTCTCCGAACCCCACAATAAACTGCATTTCGCAACGATTTCCCGCGAATCTCCCACGAACTCGCAAGAATCGAGATTAAAGATGGGACAGAAAAAGCTCGCAAATTAATTTTCCAAAATCGCCAATCCCGCGTTTCTCTTCTAACTTCATTTCAACAAAGACAAAAAGGGCTTCAATCTTTCCCACTGGAATGTCCATGGTAAAATCGCCGGTGAACGCTGTCGGCTGAAAATTGATCTGCAAATTTCGCGACAGCTTTATCGATCGTTTTAACGAATGACATTCAACCGACTGATATTAGCGAAACACTTAGCCATGATGATGAGTTCCTCATTGAATGCATTACGCCTGTGTTGAGGTAAATTAAGGACGAAGATGATTGTTACGCTGTCGTCAATTATTCACCCACTTTTAATAGTGCATACAAAGTGGTTGTGTGTGCCGGCCCATGTATCCCTTCGAAAGTCCGCCAGTGGAACGTGTGCGCGTATTACGTGGCAGGTGAACGGTCATTTTCAATCATTATTCAACGTTTAAAGTGGCAACCTTTTATGTGATATATCGAACCTGGTGAATATTTAAGAACGATCAAAGTATCCAAAAAAATGTACTACATTATATCTATTAATGATAAGTACCTCTATAAAATGGAACGACTACGGCGGGTAGATTGTACCTGTGGCATACAGTGTTTATCATTCGATCGTACAGCGTACAATTTCGATTAACTTTTAGTCAATTGATATTATAATTTCTACTGTAATTCTCGTATCAAGAAACTCGTATGTTTGATATTTTTTAATATTTATTCACGTTCAACCTATTTACCGAGTTTGTTTTTTTCCGCGACTAGAAATTGAATCTCTCTAGTTTATAATTAAAAATGATTAAAAATGGTTACCGCTTATTTCGCTTTAATTCTTGTAAATGGATTTTATATTTAATACAAACATTACGGTGGAATTAAAAATGGACGGTTCTTGAATAAGTAAACTATTTTATTCCAAGCCTTGGTTAATCAACGACGAGTTAACTCGTCTTCATTGCACATTTTTCCTCTTGGTGAATCAGAACACTTTGCATGAAGCTAATGCGTTGATTTATCCTTGCTGTCCCTCAGAAATTAGTCATTTATTGAAAGAAGAACTTTTGTGACTTTCTTCTATATTACTTAATAATTTCGTTAGAAATAAGTTTTTACACAGTTTTCTGTTAGAAGTAATGTTTGGGTCATCGCGACTTAAAATTTTTTATTGAGAAGTGTAATCACAGTGTGAATGTAATAAATGTAGTAACTGCAATAACTATAATAATTACTGTTATAGTTAAATTACGAACTGACATTAAATTATCAGGATAGAGAGAATTTGAATCCTGAAACCCAAATATATATCACGTTCTATACAACGTGTACCTCGTTTTATTCTCTACTTTTCTATATATCTCTGCTCTTTGTTTCTCTGCGTGGTGTCTGCTGTTCCTCAAACGCTGCGGAGCAATTATGTTTCAGACAGCAAAGCTTGCACAAGCGTTTGCACAAGCTCACGATGAGTGACCAAAATTACCTGAGTGAGAGTGACTATTCTGAACTCATTGAAACATCTTTCAGTGAAGACGTATCTTGCAGCAGCGGCGAGATTGTTAATGGAAGTTCTAATACTGAAGCTGGCAACGTTCAGCTAGTATTTTGCAAATCGTATATTACAATTGTAAACAACGCTAGAATGATTATTACGCTTTTGCTTCTGCTACCAAATCGTAGATATTTACGTTTTCTTATTTCTCTAAAACTTATCTCTTCGTAGGTAAACATTCTTTTTCATACGTCGTAGGCAAACTTGGTTGTTTATGTCCAAGTCATGTTTCTTTCACTGTTCTGGGCTTTCAAAGAATCTGAAAAAATTGTGCCAAGTTTTTTGTCAAAGTTTTTACTAAATTGTACAATTGTTCGTTTAGTGAAATGTTTGAAACAAAAAACAAAAAACTTTCTCTCAAAAGAAAGAAATTTCACTTGGGTCGTGAATGACCCAGATTAGCTATCGAGGGTTATTAAAGCAGTTCATGTTTGTTAATTATACTTATGGTTTCGAATGTAAGATGTGACAATAGAAACGCAACTATAATGAATACAGACAGAACACTTAATTCCAAGTGACTAATCTGTGTATTACATAAACAATCTGAACTAGGTCACTATTAAAACATTTTACTTAAACCAAGTCATATAAAACTGGTATTTTCATCACACACTGAGTTCATCGACTATGTTGATAGGTTTCTGTAAACCTGTATACGAGTTCGTCGCCTTCAAAGGGTCGAAAAACCAATCAATTTTATCTGAAAGAAAAAGCGAGAGGAAAAAAGGATCCTTCACACTATTCCATATCACTCGATTTCCATTTTAATTTCTTCCATGTGATTCGAACCTCTTTCAACACGTGCGACAAAAATTCACACGTGAATCACTTTTAATAACTTGTTTAAATACATTCTCGCGACGTGCAAGCGAACATAAGGGGTTGAACGAGCTTTCAGGACTGAAAATGATACTTAACTTTGGCGTTGCTTTTTAAGATTATAATCTACTCGATTGAAAACTTTTTGTAAAGGCTTTATTGTGTTATCTTTGAAGAATGTAAAAGTATTTTTTTTCCATTTAATTTCTTTACGAAATTACTCTGCTACAGCCTCTGTTTTTACATACGAATTACTAAAGAAGTATGTAGAATTTTTTTTAAAATATTGAGTTCTTCCTTGAAGTTTTAGTATAAAACTGTTAATTTTAGAGAAAGTTTCAGTATATTGCAAAAACTCTATGCACTTTTTTAGGTTATACAGCCGATAGTATTTTATGAAAATTTTATGCAAATCAGATGAAAATTGTAGAAGGTACGAATAACATCGTCTTTAAAACTATCATTCTGAGAAAAATGCGTTTAAAGTTTCGATTACTGATCGACTCTATCGGCTCTAATCGAAATTTTTCATTAAAACTATCTGGATCATATTTTTATTTCGTCTGCGCCCTCTCTAGCTCTCCCCTTTCTTTCCATCCAAAAATCTCTACCACTAGGCAATCAAACAGGAACATTCTTTTCCCGAAGTCATCTTTAAACAGATTCTCACCCTGGCATCAGACTTGCTCTAATATTACATTCACTATCTTTGCTCTTTCTCTAACACAGCCTGCTATATCGCCATTCTTCTTCACTCCCAAATATTTGAGTTCCTTCACCGTTTCAATTTCTTCTCCGTTCTAGTTCCACTGCGTCGTCCTCTCCCTTTCAAAATTTTCAATTATTTCGCATTTCACTTTCAAAACTATAAACTATCAATTCAACCGAAGAAAAGATTCCATTTTTTAGTCTAACCCCTTAACTCCTTCACGTATGATTTCTTTTCCTGACTATGCACCTAAGCGTCAGCTCTTTACCATTTTAGTAGAATATTAAGTAAGAACAGCTAATGTATCACAGATTAACGAAATTTTGCAACCTTCAGTTCAACAAATGAAACGGAAAATTGCAATTGAAGTTAATTTCTTTTACCGATACAGCTGTTTTTATCAGATCCTGACCAAACTCTGTAACACGAATCTAACTCGTTATTACACAGCAAGGGGTTAAGAAAATCATCGTTATTCATCTTCGATTGAACTCTTATGCAACGTGAAAGTGAAGGTACCTATATATTATAAGAGGGGTGGTTTTTGGGGAAGAAGCTGTAACAGCTAATCTCGTCGCTGGTCCGGAAGGGTACTTATATTGATCGACGGAAAATGCCATGGTGAACCGTATGGCGGCGTCCCTTGGTCGGCTGTCTCGAAGGCGCAATAATTGCCAGAGCGGGTTCTTCTACCTGGTCTCTTGCATCGCCCGGAACACACATACTTACGTAAGTACACGCGTGTACGCAGGCCACGGACATTTCTCGCACCTGTGCTTAACGTGCGATCTGATAAGGGCTAACCACCCCGTGGCAAGCGCGTCAGGTAGGGTGGTAATGCGCGTGGCTGGATGCTCCTTTCGAGCCGACCCTAAAGGCGCTTTTCCGTTTCGTCGACACGACACACACGAACCGGCCTGGTTGGCTTTTGTAAGGAAGCACCCGCAGCTGGAGTTGTTTCCTATTCGACCGACCACGCGATAAAAGCGTCACGATGATTAGGAAGAAGTAAGGAGTCTCTTCTCGACTCGCAGCTTTTAAGGAATACGATGGACGTTTTATACTCTGCGTAGACAGAGACGTGGCTGGCGTGAACAGTGCCTAGGGCAAGCACGAAATTTGGCGCCCCTTCTATATGTATATCATTCCAATTTCACCTTTTCTTTCGTACTTCTTTGTTAACCCTTTTACTGCTATCGGCGCCTATAGACGCTTTGAAAATTTTCTCGTACTGTGCTTTTGGTGACTTTTGGCACACTTTCGTCTTAATTCAATCCTTCAATTTTGCTTAAAATTCAATCCTTCGAGTACTCTCGCATCGACTCTCGCTATTTAATGACAGAGCAAGTGGTTACTATTGTTCGCGTGGAGGATTACTCTTAACTGGTCAACTACTGGTACCTTTACCTTAATTTAACAATAGAACTTTAAAATTTTTAAACGTCCAAACGAAAGATTTTGCGGATAACGTGCCGCAGCGAGAGGGTTAAACACGATTTTGACTCTGGAGAAAAACGAAGAAGAATTTCATTGAAAATTTCACAGCTGAGTCTGGTATATGGAGAATGTTATGGTTAAAGAGACATGCAATTCACGCGAATAACAATAGTAAAGTACTAAAATTAACCCTGAAAGTAAAAGAAGGTGTTGAAAATGAGCGAATTTTGGCATTCGTCCGGAACGAAAAATTCCTTCACAGCATGATTCTACGCATTCGAAGGAATAAGAAGTGTCTGTGTCATTTTTCCCGGAAATGATGGGACAGTTATGAAAAATGCGGTTAAACGTAAGTGTGTAACTGTACTTATTCCTTCGAATGATGGTCTATTCGTAAATTAATCATTTAGAGTTACACTCTAGAAATAATTTTATGCATTTTCATCCATTGATGCACATTTTTTTTTTTGACTGGACTAGTCGATACAGCTTTGTAATCCCTACAAAGAGTACTAACATACTTGTGCCCTAAAGCTATTACTTTAGAAGTTATTACAGTTAAACTTTGAGGTTTGAAGGTAAAATGAAAGTAACAATAGCGTCAAGGTAACCAAAAAATTATATTTCTAAATAATGTAGGAAATTAATACGGCTATAGTACGTTAGGAATTGTAACAGGAAAAGTCTGCTGAAATTCGTACGATATTTGTTAAAATAAATCATTTGGACGAATACTACCGTAATTACTTTGAGCACTGTATCAAATAGAGTGTGAACTGCACCGAGAAAAACTTGAAGAATGTAAGCCATTCACGGAAGAATCTAAATAACATTCGAAGAAAAAGTATTCATTCACCATTTAAATATCTGAAAGGTGAAACAAATGCTTTGATCACCTTTTCTGTGAAGTAGTTCCTGGTAACAAAATCCAAGTCTTTTTTTTTTTAATTGCGTCAATTGCTTACTTGTCACAGAAAAGGATAATTGTGATTCTACAGTAGTATCATTTTATAATTTCTATTGTTTAAAGCTGTAATTTATTTAAATTCGTGTATTGATTCTCTAATACATTGCTTAATAGTATTTAATTTTTTTTTTCAATAAAATTGCCAAAGAATACGTATCACAGCGTGTCTCCTTTATTTATGCGTAAAGTAGAGCCAGCACGTCGAATGAAATGTCACATCAGTTTTCGATGTGAATACAGTGGAAATAAAAATGCTAGAATATATTCAGTGTACGCGGATACTCGAGAGAAACGAAATGGAACAGATTTTATTTGTCAATTTTTATTTTCTTTTTATTCCATTCGAAATACGGAAGCTGCACGATTCCAGCGCGTCCATTTCGAATCTTTCTGTTCGAAACGCATCGACGAAATCAGTGTATTGCGGTTTTCCTTTGGAAAATTTTCCAAATGTTACTTTCAAATATTTTATAATTTCGTTCCTTTCGTTTTTTTTTTTCTTTTGTAAGGTAATAAGAGAAAACCAGTTTAATGCTGTTACATTGCAAAAGATTGATAGTATTTACAGGGTGATCTTTCGTTTTTGCAGGATACTTTTAAAACGGTGAAAACGAGGTTATCATGGTTAGTTCGATCGGGTCGATGGAGTTACACAGAATGAAATTTCAGTCGATGTTCTGAAAATAATAGTGCATTATGAAATATGCGGTGCAGAAGATTTATTTAAACGCGACCCGGTTTCGGAAATAGGTAAACGTAAAAAGAAGAATATATGGAGTGCCAAGATTGGAACTGACGTTTTGTCATGCTCAATTTGTTCTCTCAAAAAAGAGGTCATAATTCGTTGGAAATAATTGTGGAAAGTAACTCTGTCCCATATTGGGTTGTGAAATGAATCGCGTAAAATGTCGTAAATCGTAGAGAGTATATAAAATGATCAATGCAAATGAACAATATCGTCTTAATATAGTAGTAGAATAGAAAATAAACGAGTGAAATAGGAAATACATATGTGAATTCACAGCAGAACAGTGAAAATTTCCAATACTTTGTTTCTCCTCTTCGTATTCCACAACATCGATTTTTCTTCATAAGATATTTCTTCGTCGATATTTCCTTCATTTTACTCGCACGAGAGTTCTCTCAAGAATACGAAACTGCTTCGTGTTTGCAAAGCAACTGCCCGATAGGAATACGAAGTCGCGACACATCGACTCTCAGACAGTTGAGCGATGCTCTCAGGCAGACTCTCAGACGCAGTGTCCACTCGCGAGAAATACTCTCGAGAGCAACTCGCGATAGTTTCGCTCTCAAATGTACACATAGCTCACTGTTTGGCTCGATGTACGTTCAACGTCCCTGACTCGCGTTTCTTATGTTTGGCGCGGAAAAAATATCACGAGTCTCACGCGATGTTATGATACAAGAAGTTAAGACCAGGCCCGTGTCACATGCTCGAGGGTGAGTCACCCCTGAGGTTTCTTCCCAGGCTAGTCGCGCGTAAACTGCGTACAGAAATCGGGCAGGACGATTCGTCCTCAGTCAGTGTTTACGAGGCTGCCGAACGAGTGCCTCGACGAACGTCGCTTATACCTCGCGATCGTAGTCTTATAGAACATACAGTGCTCCCTCGAACAACGCGTATTTCGAATCGATTTACATATTTAGCGTAGCTTTGCAATTTTCCTTATCATGGCGAATAAGAGAGGCGAGAAAGCGCGAACGCGACTTCGTTCGTGTGAACTAATTCCTCACGAATTGCCGCTGCGTACAAGAAACAGTGGCATCGAATTCAAGTACGCGACGAACAGCCGAATTTGGGAGAAAAGTGAAACAACCGGTGTGTCTCTGCTAGCTACATAGCCACAGTTTCACGGTATGTACATGTATGCGTGAATAATGTAATTACGCAATATGTGTGTATGTGTATATACGCGCACAATCGAGTAATTGAGTTTATTGAAAATAGAGGAGTATTACGTATTACTATCCTTTTCTGGGGAAACATCGTTTCTCAATAGGCCTTTAAACGTGACATACTTCGTTTGTTATTATTTTAATCACAATATATGGGAATTGAAAATATTTCGGAGGTTTTATAGTTACGACACGCAGTGTATTTACGTATGTACTTCAGTTTTTCCATCTGATTTCCATCTACGCTGACAGTAGACGTCCCTAACCCCCACGTTGTTCGTGGGAACACTGTACTATTAAAATAACGATATCGTAGTTTTGTGAAGTTATCGTTACTTTGAATTAATTATTACAGCACGATCTTAGAAAATTACACGTATTACTTCCGTTCATTCTATCACTCTGCGTATAGTTCCTGTATCAAACTAACCAAGAAAACGATATTACAATTTCACCCTGAAATTTCACAAAAATTAAGCTAATCCACCTAACCCAGTGTCTCGCAAGCTTAACAAATTTGATTAGAAAATCTGAGAAAGTCTTAGCCAAATAAAATAAACGACACCTGTTGCTTCTACGCCCAATTAACCAAGAAAACAATATTACAAACTTTCCTCGAAAATTTCACAAAAATTACGTCAATTTGGCACACCCAGTGTCTCGTAAGTTCAGCAAATTGGATTATAAAATCTGAGAAAATCCTAACTGAAGAGACCAAACGACACTTATTATTTCCATATGAAATTAACCGAGGAAACCGTATTACAATTCTACCCCGAGATTTCACACAAACGAAGTTAATTGACGAGACCAAGTGTCTCCTAAGTTGAAGAAATTCTATCGCGAAATTCGGTCATCCGATTCTCCAGGGTCGCACTTTTCCGAATAACTCGGTTAACCGGCGTTAAAACGATTCTAGCCATTCTTTCAATGTCGTGTCTCGAAGCGACGCATTATTATAATGTCGGCGCATTACAGTGATATACGATATAGCACGGTTGGTTATTCGAACTGATGCGAATAAATTGCCGCTTCCTTTTTGTAATAATATATACTGGCCTGTATTTTATCACCCTCGCGACGCTTTAATCCTTCAAAGGCGTGCGGCATACGTATTCTTTCGGGTGATGCGCCCACGAAACTGGCGCGTATTTTTACAGATCAGCTGTCCCTTTCCTCGTCGTTCTCTTCGTGGCCGAGACATGCTTTTCGACCAACTTCGGAAAACGTCGTCTGTATTATCCTCTTAAAAATTTATATCTCGATACTACCGGGGGACATCGTCGGTGTTGCTTCGTCTTGTAGAAGACCGAGTCGCAGGATTAACGTTGCCAATTTGTGTTTCACCGTTGCACGTAACTGTATCGTCGGTGGACCTATCCTGGTCGTTTTCGTTACGTTGCAAAAGTGTTATGAAAATGGGAACCGAGTTCGTGGAATTCGTAAGTTTCGAGGAAAGATGGAAACGTTACTCTTATTCAGTTTTGTTTTATGCTGAATATGTTTTTCTTTCGTTTTTGAAAAATTGTGCGATGAGGAGTTGGGCTTTCGTTCTTGAACGTTTTCAGTGTGAATTTTACTAGAATTTAACAGACAATTTCGAAGATTGAGAAAACCTAGAGAATATCTCAGACTTTCCATGCAAATGAACTGAAATATTGGAAATCTTTTAACGTGAAACATTTATTTTCCTTAACGTTTCTTACGATTCATAGTTTCTTGGATTTTCTGCAAAGCAATTTCGAATGAATTATTCGAAAAAACATTTGACTAATGTAAATATAGGTTTCATTTCATTTAATACGTTGGATGTCAATAGAAAATGTGTCCTCTCGTTGTTTATGTTCTTATCTCTTTTACGTTCTTTGTATTATTATAACACAATTCACGTTTGTTTATTACTCTTCCAACGTGAGATATTACAATACAAACAGAAACAACATAGAAATAAAACAAAATATATATTAGAAATTAAGGATTAATTTCATTTAATACAAGCGTGCATAAAATTTGTCCACAAATATAAACTCACGAAGAAAAATTCGTACGTCGAAACTTTAAATTCATCACTTTAACCCCTTGCCTTGTAATAACGAGTCACACTCGTGGTGTGGATTACAGTGAAGTGTGACGAAAGAAAAATTGCATTCCTATTAAATTTGTATTTTTGCTCAAACTTTAGCTTCAATTCAAGACTGACAATTGTATATAATATTTTCGCTTCTTTTTATTTAACACCGTATTGAAGCATACAAAAAATCGCAAGGCAAGGGGTTAAGAACATCTTTCTGATAAGCGAACAAAACAGTGTAATTCAAGTTTTAGTCAAAACAGAATAAACACGGTAATACATTCTGTCGGATGATTGCAAAAGTTCGTGTCCGATTTTCAGAGGTGGAGAGGACCTTATCGACTTGGGCACGGATGTTTCTTTTAGCGTAATGTTACATTCCTATCGAAAGATACACGAATAAGAAATTATTCGTTTCGTTCTATTTCAGTTTGAAATGAAATCTGCTTTTACACGCACCGATTGTGTTTTATTTTTCAAATCGGGCTCGAACTTTTGCAATCATCGCGTTACAACGTAAACGCTCGTTTACCTAAAATTCTAATACTACGTGTCAAAAATACACTATATTACAAAACTAATAATTCTGACTTACACTCCTCCGTCCATTCACCGGGGAACTAACTTTGCGCCTTCTTCTTCGAGTCTAAAGCAACTCTTTACAGCCAACGCTCGCGATGTAAAAAATTCGTCGAGTATTTTCTCGTAAAGTCGGCACACCGTGAAAAAGTAACGATTAGAAATCCAGGGGGAAAAAAAGGGAAGAGCCACCGGTCGTCGTCACGGCCACGCGACGGATAATCGCAACAGCGAAAATAAATAATCGTTCGTTCTCTCGAGCGTCACGCTGATCGAGCACTTCCACGAAAGCTAGCATTATTTAACAGTCTGATCCCGAGGCGGAGGGTCTGTGAATGCTGCCAACTAGCTTGCACGAAAATCCTCGAAATAGATTGCCGTTTTTCTTCTGGTGCACGTTTTCGCGAGGACCGCCTCTCTCGGCAAAGGTGGAGGGAAGGAAAGCTCACCTTTTCTTGGTCGCCGCCGGGATGGCCTCTTTTGTTTCCCTTCGACGTGACCCCGCTTCGAGCGACGGGGCCAAAGACGTCGTCTTTCCCTTTCGGTAACGCTCGACCACCGTTCGCCCCGATACGGGAGAAACTTTTCGGTTATAGGAATTTTGATTGAAATTCTCTCGCGCCTTTTGGTCAAAGAACGGAGATAAGCACCTTTTATTGAATTTGAAATTGTTCTTTAAGCGAAATGTTGAGGACTTTGTTATTGTTTATTCGTTAGTCGAAAGCTTTTGTTACTTATTCGTTCGTTTATTATGGTAAAGTGATTTTTTTTTTTTTTTTAGTGTAGTTGAGGTTTAAGTATAGTTAATTAAACTGTACGAGATATAGCTGAATGTTATAGAAATTGTTTATTGTCTATTCGTTTGTTTGCTGCGTTGAAAGGATTCTTTAGAGTTATAGTTGAATATTATAGAGAGTTTTCTTTACTGTGAAGCTTTTATTATTTATTCTCTTTATTGTGTCAAAATGATTCTTTAGAGTATGTATACAGTACAGTTAAGATACAGTTGTTATACCGAAATAATTGTGTTAATTTGTGTTAATGTTGCACATCCTGTATAATTTACTTTAAAATCTAAGTTCTTATTTTTATTTATTTTTATTTCAAGCTTAAATGAATCCTTCCATCGCTGGTGGCGCTTTTAAAGTTTGCTCCTACTATATTGTTCGCGCTTTTTGCCACACTTCTACCTTAATTTAATCGTTAAGCTTCATTCTGCGCGCATTCTCATCTTAATCTAAGAAAACAAATTTCTAAATGACACAGGCGAAACGCGTTTCGTACTGAAATCTGCCGCAGCGAAAGGGTTAAGCAACAAATTGAACCAGTTTTTTTTCAAGTTAAAAAAGCGATCGTTGAAAAACTACTCTTTGTCGATTTAGATGTAAAAGTTAATTTACATTGCAGAAGTTTAGATTAATTTCAAAGTTAATTTGAAGTTAAAGTTATGCTTCATTACGATTTTCTGCTACTTTTGTGGTGATAATGAACTATTTAAAAAAAAATTAGAAATAATTCAAAAGTTATCGGTTATCGTTGCACGCATCAACTTGTTTGTTTTAGAATTTAATATACGTTAATACCTATTTGCAGGAAATTCTAACTCGATTTTCCTTCGTTCTGTTTCAGGTAGGACAAGCTCTTTGGAGTAACAGTTCGTAAATGAAGGTAATTCGTAATTACCGATAGACAGACAAAATGGATTCAACCTGACCTACTTTACTTCTTTCTAAAATTAATCCCCTTTTAAATCCTCCGCTTTTAACATTCTAACTGGTCAATTATTGGAAACGTGTAACACTACTGAATTCCCTTTAAAAGGCCCTATTGAATTTGCCGTCACAAAACCATCTATCAGTTAATTCTTACAATTTCTAACTTTTAGAGTAAGTTTTAACTAATTCAAGTCGCACATTCGGTTCACTTCTTAACCCTTTAACAAAATTTAGTATCCATTACGGGATGCAAATAACTAATAAATAGATAAATAAATAACGAATTCTGAAAAAAGAAAAAGGAAATTCAGTCACGAAAGGGTTAAGCTGGATACAAAACTGCATACATGCGCGGCTTTCTTTGATCCTTACCGATACTTTCTGGATCACACGTATAACTTGTTGTATAATATGAAAAATGTTAGGCAACGCAATGTTATATAAAATTTTTCTTTCTTTTCATAGCGAGTTTCGTAACTTGGCTATATAATGCGTTTCGTTATGTAGACGTAGCTTTACTTTGCTCAAACAAATTTACACCGTTTTATCAGTCATATAACAATTACATCCCCAGAGATAGCACACGACGTCTCAGAGATGTCCATTTTACTTCCATTTCTGGTTTAGACGTCTCGCGACCTGATCTAGACGTCTCGAAGACGTACAAATCGGTACATTCTAACGGCGTACAAAAGTTAAAGACGTTTCTAAAGCCACGTTTCAAAGACATCTTGATTTGTAACGCGAGACGTCGTTCGGACATCTTTAAGACGTTGCCACAAGACGTCTGTCTGCTACCTGAGTTCCATCCAGCAAACTCACTAACCCATTCATAATTGTTGTAAAATCAAAACCATTTACACTTGCCAGAAGAGAAAAAAAAGTAACAGTCCAAACATAATTTTGCATAGTATCTACAGACGGTAATGCAGAAAGCAAATGCTCGAGGAACAAAGAACTACTTATGAAACAGCACATTCGGTAGAAATGTGTACATATATGTATGTATTCCTAAACAAAGTCTCCCCACCTCGTCTCTGTTATTTTCAATCGAATCGAAATCCCCCGGCGAATTCACGTTTGCATGTCAGATTCGAGCCGCTGTCACGTGGAAAATGGCAAAGGCGGGTTTCGAAGGGGAGCGCCTCGAGAAAGGCGCGTGGGACAGATAAAATTTTGAGTAAGAATTGCCGAGAGAGACGTTTGACGAGCGGTCGGCCTTCACTGGCTCCTTCCTTCTCTCCCTTTCTCTCCCCGGTGCCCTCTCGCTTCTCCTCTCTTTATTCGATACACAGGCTATATACGCGCGCGTGCGTGCTCTTCCCCCTCCCTCGATTACCCCCACCATCGTCCGACTCCCTCCCTCCCACGGACGATGAATCGCGCGCCTTCTTCCCTTCTCTTTCTCCGATTATCACTGTCTCTTCTTTTCTCTCTCTCTCTCTCTTCCTTGGAACACACACGTGCCGTTCTTCTCTTTCAGCGCGTCCTATCTAATTGTTCCCGCACTCTCTTCTCTCTCCAGCACGGTCTGTGTCCTTGGTCTTCTGTCTTCGTCTCCTGTTTTCCCGCCTTTTCGCGGTCTTCGCTTACCTTTTCGTATTTGCCGGTTTTTGCTTGTTGGCCTATTTGCTTCGCGTTGTTTGATCATTTTTTTCTTTTTATTTTTCATTTGGTCGAAGTGACGAAACGCTCGCTGCTATTCATTCACTTTGTACTTCTGTTTGTAATTTTCTCTATTTTTAGCGCGGTAATGTTTAACCCTTTTATTGCTATCGACGTGTGTTAGGCGTTTTGAAAGTTTGCTCGCGCTGCACCCTCGGCGGGCGTCTACAGGCGCTTCGAAAATGTGCTCGCGCTGTGACCTTGGCGCCTATAGGCGGTTTGAATGTTTTCTCGCGCTGCGCCCTTGGCGCCTTCTGCCACGCTTTCTGCCTAATTTAATATATCATTTTTGTCCCTTGAGTACTTACACCTTCGTTCGATGAAAGACATTTAGAAACGATAAATTTGGAAGTTTAATTTTGAAATTTTTTAAAAATCATTTCGTAACATTTTTACTTTTTGAAAATTCGAAGGAAAAGTTGAAAGTTGCATTTATATCCTGTGAAAAAGTTGAAACTTTTCATTCAGCAGTTAGCTATGAAAAAAATTCCAAAATTTTACCTAGTTTTAGACGCTTCGGGGTGCCCTGCTTTTAAAACCTAAGTGGCATTATTTGAAAATATTCTCTCTCTGTTAAGTATTCGAAAATATAGTTTAATTTTAATTTAAATGCAAGAGAAGGTTCGTTGATGTTTAAACGAAGACTTAAACGTTCGTTGAACAAAACGTTTTAATGAAGATAGAACTCTAGTGAAAATAACACCTGGAATATGAAATTCGTGTGTTTGTGAAGTTGGCTATAATACGCTTATCTTTTTTTTTTTAAGTCTATATACACATGCACGATTCTTATCTTCACTAATGTTTACTTTTTCAAAGATTTATACGAAATCTTTTGTTTATGTGCTTGGTACTTATACGATAATGTGTTACGAACGTCGAACCTCGGGATGTTAAACGAAAATATCGGTATTGTCGATCGAATTTTCTAGGTTCATCGAAGAATTAGGTACAATAATTGTACACCGTGAATGTGTATTGGGTAGTTAAGAAAATCAGCGAAGAAGAATTCGAAAGAAAGCTGCATTTTCGTGAGATCGAGACTGATATAAAAGTGGATGACGAACACTTTAACGATTTCGTGGAATCTACCCCTTATTAATATCTCGAGGGACCCGTATAAGTATCCTTGACGTTAGTGGTAAATGGTGCTAGAGGATAACATGAAAATGTTTCAGAGCAAAGTTTGAAATTTCCTTGCTTTTACTTCCTAAGCTTTAAAGCTTTTTTGAAAGAACGAACAGACGGCCTTGATACTGTGCCAAGGATGATAATTTAACATTCGTATAAAGTATAAAGCGCTGTAACTAAGGAGACACGTTAAACTACTTGCGTGATTTACTTTTTCGCTGGTGTTACATTTATTTTTTTCTCACGTGTTTATTTCTTTCCGCTACGAATGTTGCTTTTCGCATTTTAACTTTGAGTTTTTATCGTTTAATATTTCTTTACTTATGCATAGTTGACTGTTTATTTTAATCACGCGTATTGATGCTTTTCTACGATACAAAGGAGATTTAGATAGGTTTGACAAATTAGCGGAAAAATTCATTATCTATCAGTTATTAACCCTTTCGCTAATTATTTACTCTAACTGTGCTGGTACGAGAAAATTTTGTACGTAATTTGAATGGATTTTAAAGAGCGAATAAAATAGAAGAGAAATTTTTTTGATGGAAGAAATGGCAAAGTATGAAAGGAAGTTACACATTTTATTTAAAATTTTAGTAATATTGTCGTACACGTTTAAATGCACGTCAACATACAGTAAATAAGAACATAGGTGACCAGCAAAAAGACAGACAAAATGGTATTTAAAAAAATTTGTCATCCATCTTATTCACCCTTTGAAATCATTGAAATTGTCTCGAACCACCATATCTAGAGAAGATAATTATTAAATTTATTAATTTATTTTTGCATGCTCCAGACTATCACGAAACAGGTAATTTTCAATCACACGTACCTTTATTTTTATCTCAGCGTTGAATAATAACTGTTTCCCCCAGTACACAGCGAGCACTTTCGTCTCAAGCGTGTCGTAGCGAAAGGATCAACGTGCTCAGATCTCTACGTTCCTTCGATAAATATCGTTAGCAAAAATTTCACGAAAATTCGCACTATACACCAGAAATTTCTAAAAAAGCAGCTCAACCTCCACGCATCGACGAAGAGCGTTTCCAATAATTTTCGGCAAACTGATAATCATATACACCCTTTCCAAATCTCCACCGATTAAATTATCAGCGGACATGAGCATGCAAGCACGTACGAAAATATTTGCACATTTTCACCTTGCATTTCGCGCTGACTAAGTCACTCTCCGTGATTCACACTTACGTTTATGGGCTTGAAACGAAGGCGGTGGCAAGTTTTATCGGGAACGAGCTCCGAAAACAGTTTCTACCGTGCGTGAAAGAAGAAGGAAGGCTATCGGCGGAACAAGAAAGAGCCCTCCATCGCTCTATTACGAACTTCGATTCTCCGGCGTTTACAATGATTTCATGTTCCATCGTTCCTGGTTCACAGTAAAAGCGTCCGTTTTGTTCTTCACGTTGGACCTGATCTTCCCTCACATTTCTCTCCTCGTTGAACAGGCCGATCCTCGTTTCCAAATTCCGAGTCTCCGCAGAATCACGTCATCTCTTCCTCCTTTTTTCCGTTAATCTCTCTCTCTGGTTCGTACACCGCCTCGCTCTTCCACCCCTTTAGAACCTCGTATGCTCTTCGTTTCACAGCCTTCGGTTCCTTCTGGATCCACGGTTAGATCCTAACACGGGCTCTGCTTCCTCCTTTGTCTAGAAATTTTGCCTATCTAGCTCCTCTACTAGCACAGCCAGATCCTCACGACTTTATCCTTGCTCCACTTTATTTCAAATTGCCACTATTTTTTTACCTGCTTTTCTGGCGTTGTCCAGAGGCTCGTTTTCGTTTGTCAATCTTCTTACAGCTGGTTCTCGCTGGTTTTAGCGGTTTCTTTCTCAAGATTGTGCCCGTTAGTCACAGGTAATAATGGGTTACGAGCGATAGTTTTCACGTAAAAGTTCACGGAGACCTGGAATTCCGTTAGTTTCTGCGCTCTGCTGACTACTCCTGCGCTCAATTACTCCCCATGTTTAGGTGCCGTTTGGCTCAAGGGAAAATGGAAATCGACGCGCGATAATACTTGGTCGAAACTGAATCATCGGGTTTCTGAATTCTTGCGAGCCTTGAATTTTCTGGTTCTTGGATAGGTTGAAGGAGATGTTCGTTGTTTTTGCTTCTTTGAATGGATTCTGTGTGAAATTCGAATTCGAATTCTAAGCTGAAACTTAAAAGTTTGAATGGTCAATAGGTTTATTTGATAAAAACTCATGTTCTGGTATATGGATAGAAATGTGGTATCCTTTTTATCTCGCGGACAGTAGTGTTAATTTTGTCAAAGCATTTTCGAGTTTGTAATTATCCAGCATTTAAAAAAAAAAAAAAAAGATAGGATTTTCGAATTTATAATCTCCCCGCATTTTCGAAAGGAAGCATTGTCGAATTTCTAATCATCCGGCATTTTCGAATTTGTAATCATCCCGCAGCATTGTCCTCAAACAAAAAATAACGATCATTTTCGAGTTTACAATCATCCGGCATTTTCGATAAGAAGCATTCTCGAATCTATAATCGTCCGACACTTTCGAAATCCCCGTAATTTATTATTTATCGTAAACAGCACGGGATCATTAATCAGCCTTCGTGTTTTGCCTGGTCTGTCGGGAAGGACAATGAATCGTTGGCGGGCTGTCGAAGGTGAAACAGAGCGTAATGGTTATCGGAAGTCTAGTTGCGGCATAATTTAAAAAGTTGCGGCGGTCGTCGCGTGCCCCGCAGTTTATTAAATTTACTTGCGTGCCATTCCGTTTACCGAAGTTACTTGCGTGCACCTTGTCGGGCCGCATAACAAAATTATTACGATGCAGTATTCCGTTTCATTACTCTCCTTCGTAAATAGATCACGCGAGTAAAATGGTCAAGGAAATAAAACTTTCTTTTCTTCTTTCTTTCTTCCTTTTTCTTTTTTAGCCTCACAATTTAAGCGAAAACATTAATTCGAAAGGAAATGAACTTTATCTCGTTGTTGCATTCTTACTTTTACCGTGTCCAATGTTGAGGTTTACGCGCTGTTAAATGTTACACCGAAGAAACGAGCTTAGCGAAAGTCTGTGTTCGTTTGTTATAGTTAATAGTTTGTTTAAACGAAGAGGCTTTGATTGGAATATTCGTATTATCTTTCGACATCGTTTGGGAGTTGCAGAAAATTGATAAAAATAGAGGAATATTTGTTGCTAATGTCTTTAAAATAGTGCTCGTGAAAAAATTGCAGTACCTAGTTTTTCAGGCTACTATGAGGAAAAATGACCTTTCTTTAACAAAATTTTATTCATTTTCTCCTTTCGATACTCCAAGCAATATGTAAATTTTTGGCGTTGCAATTTTTTTGGCGAGCTGTTAATGAAACGGAGATTTATTATTCTCTACTAAATAGCCGTCGATTATTTCTTCTTTTCTTCTGAAATTTTTGAACATTAGCTTCTCAGTATTCTTCAGTACGACGAAATTTGAAAATTCTTCCGAATAATTGTTGAAAAACTAACGCTACACGCGAAAAATAAAAATATGCGTTTCACTCGGATCGTTTATTTCAATAAAATCGCTGGCATGCTTCTTTCCTGCAAGAAGGATCAAGCACCGATTGATTCTTCTTCCTTTTGCCCGCTAAAGCCTGGAAGCTGTGTATGCCTGCGTGGTAATTTACATTGTATGGGTTGCGAAACGACTGATACCTGGATATTTTCGAAAATTGGAGCCGGTTAACCTGCAGATTAGCGGTCGTAGGAGAAAAAAAATGAGTCTTGAATGAAACGAGGTAGCGGGATTACGAAATTCTAGAAAATTATACGTGGACGTATCGTCGATTGCTTTGAACGTAGAACAGGGAAGGAAGGGACAAGGCAGAAAGAGAAAATAAGAAACCGAGAGTACTAACAAAAAGAGAAGACAGATGATTTCGACGAAGCGAAGAAAATCGGATTAGAAAATTTTAGAAAATTTCACCTGGAAGATAAAAAAAGCGAGATGGAAACGAATTAGCTACAAAAAGGGGTAAGATACACAATTGGACACCGAAATGTTCTTATCTGAATAAGAGATAGAGCAAGAAAAATTAAAGTCAACTTTCAAAGGACCGAAATGAAACCACTAGAAACACAAGAATTTCGTATCTCTCGACCTAGCGAATATCCATCGCAGAAACTCAGAAAATCGAAGAAAAATGTACAGAAGCGAAAGAAGAAAGCTAGCGTAGGAAAATGAGGAAGAAACGACGCAGAAGAGTTCGGATGTAACACAGTTTCACTATCCACGAACTCGAAAAATTCTTCACGCACGCAAACACACGAAGGAGCGCGAGAAGAGTAAGCTCGTCGGTTGAACGAAGAGAGACTTGGCGTGCGGAGGAGTATAAGGAAGACAGGGTAGGAGAGGAAGAAAAATCAGAGTAGCGAAGAGTGAGAGAGGAGAGACGAATGGACCGTGGCGTAAAAGGAGTAATGAGAGGAAGATGAAGGGAAAAAGGAAATAAGAAAAATAAAGGTATCCGCTCCGCGAGTAGAACGCTACTAAGGCCCTCGGAGTGAGGGCGCACAAAAACTTTGTCCTTCTTCTCGCCTCAGGACCTCTTGCTCTTCCTTCTCGTCAACTCTCCCTTACATATTCACTCGCTCACTCAGTCACTTAGCGAGTCTCGTTCCTCCGTTCCCTCCTGGCCTGATCGTTTTTTCCCCTCTTCTTCGTCTTCTTTTCTTGGCCCTCGATAGCGACGTAGGAAGAACTTGAGCGCAAATCGTCGACAGATGATCACGGCGCCGGTAAAAACGATGCTTACCGCGGAGGAAAGACTGCGACAGCCTCGAGACAATTTCCACTTCCGGTTCCGCTGTTTCCCTCTTCGTCGACTCTTGGTTTCTTGCACGCCTGGCACACGGAGCTTGTGGGAAAGCAGCGGGGTCCTTTTTCTTCTCCTGATATCTGCCACTTTTTTCTGCTCTCTCTTCTTGCTAATTTTCTGCGGTGGAAGGAGGATGTTGCTTCTTTAATGCTTCGCTCTTTGTGGGCTTTCACGTGGGTGTCATGTAAGAAGTTTATCGTTGAAGTGAAAGGAGTTGGTGAATGTTGTACGTGTAGGAAATGTAATTGATACCGAGATCGCGTAGGAAGGTGTAATTGATAAATTAAGAAATAATAGCGGAGCGTGGCGGAGCATTCGCTGCGTAAAGGTGGAAAAGTTTCGAGACAATTACAGTTTACCTGTCTGGTTTACTTTTTGGTCTTCTAATATTTTACTGAAACTTTTTATTTTCCGAATTTTTCCATTTTCACGAATATTTATATTTAAATAAGTTTCTTTTATAGGAGTTAGTCTTTTACTCTTTTTACTTCGACGAGGAAATGTCTCGTTACTTGAGTAATCTCCCTTGTGTTTTAGTCTTCTAATGTTTCACTGAAATTTTTTATTTTCTTAATTTTTCATTCTTTGCGAATATTTACATTTAAACAAAGTTTCTTTAATACGAGTTCGACGTTTACTTTGACCCGAAAATCTCTCTTAATTTCCATAATTAAACGTTATCTCGTGGTTCTTTCTTTTCTTACGCATTCAAATTTACATTCAAATAGCATAAATTGACAGCTTGGCTCGACTGTGGGACTGGAACGAGAGCCTATGGTTAGTTTAGCTTTACATAAAAATGCGAAGGATTAACATTGTTCGACCAGTGAATAGCAACAACTTTCCACCGTGCAACATTATTTATTCGCAAATCTGTCTGCGTGGGATTTGAACTAGATATTACCTCATGTTCCACTTTTTTCATACACAATTGCTCTGTTGCAAATGACTAACCGGCTTTAAGTATGAAATATGCCTGTTACTACATTAACGTTAAATCTTGTAATACAACCTATTGAAAGGTGTAAAATGGAAGCATTCTTTCATTTAGCGTTGAACGTGTAATTGTTTTTTTTTTTTTTATTACTGTAGTTAGTACAGTGCTTATCATAAATATACCAACCCATCAATATTTCAATATTTTAATAATTTAAGAAAAGATTATGATGACGAGTCATTTTAGACTTATAATAATTTATTCAGCCTCACAGCCATGAATTTGACTTGGTTTACAATAATCTACGTTTTATAAAACTATCTTATTCACTCGTTCGATTCGTTCTCTCTCTTCCATTCGCATTCCCTCGTACTCTACTAACTTATCGCCCTACTTATTACCCATTAATTGTCATTTTAGACTTATATGTAATAGGAGTTTGAATAAATAAATATTACTTTAAAGCATGTAAATAGAATTGGTTACATAAAAATAGAAAAATACCCAATTAATCAAATTTTAAGGGGTCGGTGTATTTATGATACGCACTGTACTATTTCTAGAATTAGTCAAAATATCTTTAATTAGATGAAAAGATTTAATCGTGCCATATTTCATTTACTAAAAATTCAATTAAATCTTGTTGAACGTATAATTGCTTCTTTTTTTTTTTACTTCGGTTGTTACCATTTTAAGAATGATTCTAAAAAATATTTAATTTAGAGTAAAGGAAGATTTAATCATTCCACGTTTCAGTTACTAAATATTCAATGAAATCTTGTCAGAATCAAGGAATTAATTTATATTTAGAAATTCACATATCAAACTGTGTGTGTTAAATGCAGCGTAGGTCTTCAAAATATTAGGTCTATGCAAAAGCTTCAAAATTATTATAAAATTCTTTGTAAAACTTGACAAACCTTCATAAAATCCTTATTGAATTTTTCATAGTTCGACAGTTAATTCAATGCACCGAATATAGTATGGACCCTTTGCACTCCGAGAATTTTTCTCTCAATCTTTGCACTGAAAATTTTGCTTTGAAAAGAATAAATTTTCAATATTTGTGAATTTATTTATTTTTACTGCTTCTGTTACTTTGCTTTATTTCAACGATAATTCGAGGAAGACTTGAGCACAAAGGGTTAATGTTACATTATTCCTATATTCTTACGACGATTAATTATAAGTATAATAAAATATAAATACACATTTTCTACAAAAATACGACGGGAAGATTTGCACAGACCTAACAATTCAGAAATTCCAGGTAGATCCCGAACAGTCACATAGTTGACACGGGTTAAACTTTGAAAATCAGTATGTAACGAGGTTCTCTGGTAACAATGGTACACGAACGAAAATTCTAACGTCTAATACTATGCGAGAAGCTGTGTTATACCTACACTCTTGTTACGAATCATGGTTGTCGCTCTGCAACACTCCCAATTCCCTTCACAAGTATCGAGAGTCGCGGGGTTTCTAAGCCGTTGCCTCGTAAGAGGTGGAAATAATGAGCGCTATTATTTATGTAACGGATAGGATCTGCGTTACCAGCCGTTTTTCGCGGTGTTCCCTTTACATACGATGAATATGTAGAACGGGGGAAGTGAGCTATCATACGATGATCTTCTGGGAAACTTTTTTCTCATTCGATAAGAAATCCGTTTGCCCGCCGGTCGAGTTTGCAAATAAGCGCGGGAAACGAACGCGACAGCGTGAAAAAGTACATTTTACCTTGGTGCACGTCGTACGATGGAAAGTCGACCAGAAGAGCTGTTCTCTTCGTTGAAATTTGCTAGAAATCAAACGTTAGAAAAATGTTGGAACTGAGCGACAAAAATTTTATTCAATTACAGTAAATTCTCCCCAAGTGTCAGTCCGCAAGGAACCTAAACCTGACACTTGTAGAGTCAGGGACTACGTTTCGAGCCTCGCGCCCGCCTTTGTAGTTTGCCGAACGTAGACAAGGACAGCGAATAAAAGATAAGGATGAAACGTGAGTCGAGGCAACCAAGCGATTTAAATACCAACTTTTTTAATTTTACTTTTTTTCATCTGGAATTTTTTTTATCATGTTGGTTTACGACCTCGCTATATTTCTTCCACCGACCATAAATCCTCCCAACGTACTTTCTTCGAAAAAATATAAATCTCCCACCGAAGCAACTTTCCTTCCACCAAAACTCCACCCGAGAAACCAACCACACGCTGAACACCGTCAACGTGTGCGCGAATTCAAACGTCGCGGCGGGAAATTTGACAGGGTTGGAACGTGAAACAGGTTGACCGGGGGTGGGAAAAAGCGCGAACCACGGTTCTGTAAAAACGACGAGGACGTCCAGGCCAGAGCGGCGCGGAATTTCTTACAATTCGCATCAAAGCTCCGTAAGTAAGATTAATGGACGGTTGTCGTAACGAGGCGGCGGGTGCTGAGTTCCGAGGGCGGTCGGCAAAAACACCGGCCCGGCCGTATGCTCGCGTTGGAAGACGAAGGATTACGCGGAGGAATTATTACTTATTGGATATTCCATCCGTAATTACCCGCTGGGGAAAGAAACCGAGGAAGAACCGAGAAAGGAAAAAAAGAAACAGAGCGATGCTTCGAGAATTGTAAGTTCACCGTTCGGACAATAGACGGATGAATGCCTGGCGAGATAACGGTTTAAGCGGCGAAGATCGTTGATCCCGTAATTTATCGGAGCACGCTCTGCATTCAACGATAGATTCATCAGTCTAATGAATGCAGTTATTTCGTAACTCTGAATGGAAGGTTCTTTGTTTAAGGAACTCGCTGGAAAGGTACCTAATTGTGAGTGATTCAAAGGTTTTGTTGCAAAGATCGCTGGTGTTCAAGCTGTAATTGGCTGGGCGAATAAGCGGGAGATTTGGGAACGACGATTGATCATTTCTTGACGTGAGCGTGTTAAGAAAGAATTTGTTAAGAATTCCAAACAGAGTAGGTACACGTGATATGTGCACGAGGAAAATGTGAATAAAACTTCGTTGTAATTTCTTTCAATCCTTGTAGATTAAGCGAAAGCTCTTGACGTGGTAAAGAGAAAGAGAGAAATAATTATATTAAATTAATCTAGCACCTGATTAAACTTGTTATTGACAATATTATTTCAGCGGAAGAGGTGGAATTTTGGCTCTCGAAAACGACGAACGAATGAAAGGGCAACGTCGAATCCAAAAGCGACTGATCAACATAAATCGTGGTCCACTTAATTTCCGAGTAAGTGAGCATAAGCAGCCGCGAAAAGGGGGATCGATTTGGGTTGGCGGATTTAAAGGGCGGCAATTACGCGAAGGAGAAGTATCGTCGCTGAAAGGACAGGCTAAACCAAAGGGAAATGGAAAAGGGGGAAATGGATTCCTCCGATTCCCGAGACAACCGCTTTATCCTGCATCCAGCTGTCAATCGATCGACGCCACGGTGGATTTACTTTCTTTTCGAAAGTTCTTCGGAACGCTGCTTTCAGCTCGAAGCGTCCGTGGTTTGGAACGTTCCACACTTGGGGGATGCCAAATTGAAAAATGGAAATTTTGACCTCAAAGACGCACCTCGTTCTGGCCGTCCAGTTGAGTTCGATGAAGAGCGATTAAACCAACTTTTGCACGAAAATTCGCGTCAAACGACAAGGGAACTGGCAGAGAAAATGGAATGCTCCCACACTGCTATAGAGAAGCATCTTCACTCGATGGGAAAGGTTCAGAAGTGTGGAGCATGGGTTCCGCATGCTTTAAGTGACAACAACAAAAATCAACGAGCCACAATCTCCGTTGGTTGTCAAAATTTCCATTTTTGAACTTGGCATACCAATCACGAGCGGTTGAACTGCACAGAAAAAACAAACGGACGCAGCATAACGTGTAGTTATAATTGTTATGACATGTAAATAGAACGATAAATTTAGTGCAAATATAGTAAACGTATAATATAATTTATTTCATGGTATTGTAACAAGCAAACGTTGAATAAATTCCTAATTCGTATTAAAAAAATTATTTAACACAATAATTTCAGCTTTATTATGATTATTCTTGGTAAATGACCGTAGGTCAACTTGATTTTTAATCGTTATAATCTTTAAATTCAGTGTGAATAGAGAAAATGTGTAATATACTTCATTTCACGATATTATAACAATCAAACGTTGAATACATTTTTCATTCGTGTAAAAGGAATTATTTAACACGATAAATTTAGCTGTACTATGGTTATTTTTAATCTACGACCACAGGTCAACCTGATTTTTAATCCTTACCAAATTAATTTAACCAGGATTAAGTAACGAGAACGCTAAAACGTATGTTTCCATTGAAGAATATTGTAAAAACGTATAAATTGTTATATGCAATGTTATAACAAATTGTCGGAAGTATAAATTTATAACAAAATTGTGAAAACTGATAAATAATATCGTGTTACGGTAACGGAAATCTCCCGCGAAAACTTCCCGCGAAAATTTCCCGCCTGACCTAACGGACGATTTTGCTAATGACTTTGGGGAGAGGGTACCGAAGGTATATAAGGACCCGCCGATGTCCCGCGAATTTATTCACCCTTTATACTGGGCCATAGACACTTCGCGGCGTATTTTGACCTGAAGGTTCTGAGATGTGAATAGAGTGGTCGGGGGCTACAGCTAGTCTATGTCCATCCTGTACACACTCAGCCTTCTTGTAACACTTGTATACATTAGAATCAAGTAGAATTTAAATTTAATAGACTGAATAATAATTCATTTTAACTAATACCTATTAGAAATTTTCCTTTTAAAACAAATATAAATCATTTTACCAATTACTGGTACTTGCTAGACATTTAATATCAGACTTTAAATATTCTCCTTTCGGTTCTTGTAAATACAATCAAATAATTTCTTCAGTTATCGATACTGACTTGGAACACTCCGCTTCGAATAAAATATTTCGAAATTATTTTGATGGTTTAGGGAAATAAACATTTGAATTTTAGTCATCGCTGTTCTTCAGACTTGTCGAATAGGATATTGAAATTGAGAGGTTGAGATGTTGCTTTTTCGTTACATATTTTCTCGGATATTGAATTTTGTTTACTAATAATTTACCATCCAAGGAATTTGCATGAATTGCATGTTAAGTAGTCAGTTGATTTATTATTGTATATTGTGAGCTGATTTGGAACGAGTGCACTACACTCGTGCTCTATGCCCACCCTAAATTAAACCGTCCCAGTAGTTTACCGTAATTAATAATCTATTTTCGGAATTTAAACGAGAATTTTTGAATTTTAGTAAATACTAGAGTCAGTGCATCGCGTATTGAAATAATAGCTTCATCCCTAGTTCGTTTATTATTTATATTTTTACGCGTTTAACTTATGCTGCTCCCCAATTCTCGTCGCGTATTTTATTCAAATTTTCTTATATTCTAGAATCGAGAATCGAAAACCTCTCTCGCTTGTACCAGTTACACGATACCCTGTATACAAAATTTCTACATAAAAGCATTCTCGCAGATTTTTTGAAACCGTAGATATTCTCTGTGACGAAAGAAATTTCGATCGGTCTGTTAATAATACCGAAAACAATTGAGACGGTCACGTTAGGCGGAGCATCCATTATACCGCAATTGAGTAAAACGAAGGTAAAAATGGCAGAACGTGTAATAAGTTGAAATTTACATAATCGCTCGCCAGCAACAGGTTCAAAATCCGTGTATAGCGCTTTCAACGTTTATTCCCGCGGCCGCAAAGATCGGTTTAAACGCGAAATACGCGGGTTGATGAGAATTAAAAGTAAATCGCGGCACGGGCCGATGATAACGAGAACCGTGTGTCGGTCTGCGAATAAGTGGAGGCACGTCTAGACAGAAAGTACGACGGGAAAAAGGAGCTTTTTTTGATGTACACATAGCGGAACTCTCGCGAGTGCGACGTCGACGACGATGGGGGTGCGGACGTGAAATGTTTGTGAATTTTCGCGCGCACGCGGACGTAGAGAACCGGGCTGGATTTCGAGCTGTGTTCGCCACGCGCGCGTGCAAATCCCTTCGCGATGCCCCCGAAAATTGCAAAACGCGAATTTCGAAACACGCGGGAACTGTGTCGATCACGATAACGCTGTGAATTTTTACGTTCGACTCTTTGTAATACATATAGCGAGTACTTGTGTTAAATGAACTTTTTTTTCTCTTCTTTCCTCGTTGCTCGCTGGTTTCAGAAGTTTCGGGTGAAATATTTTAGAAGAATTTGCGTATTGTGCAACTTGAAGGCTCGGTGTCTCGACGAATTTTAATTGTACATGTGCAGCGTGTTTACCGGGTGTCGATAAAGTTCGAAGAATGGTGGAAACAAGGAGAACTGTGTTATCGATTTGGGAAAGTTAGTTTGCAGTCTTTGAAAATAATCTATATCGGGTGTAATGTGTTTCTGACATCGTTTATATGTAGGGTTACCGTAGTTTTTCGTCGCCAAACGGGGACAAAAAAAAAAGGAAAGGAAAATTTGTTGCAATATTTATTTTTCTAATAATTAACAAATCACGTAAAATGAAAGATAGAATAGAAGTTGAAATCGAATAACGAATAGCGAATAAAATTTTTTTGAAGAAGTGTACTTCTATTGTAATAATTAAGAAATTACGTAAAATGAAAGATAATGCAGGAATTGAAATCGAATGACGAATAAAAATCGAATGAGCAAATAACGAATAAAACTTGGTTCAAATAACGACCAACACTATACACACTCAGTGACAGTTGCAATACCATTCAACAAATTTTATCGGCACACCGTGTATACACTACCGGCCAGAAGTTTGGAATCACCGAGCATTGCATTTTACACAAAAATTTCCAAAAAGTGTCAGCGACTTTGAGAATTTTTTGTCATCCGAATCAATTGATACGAGATAAATTGATAAATGTAGAATTGAGATAAACTTGAAATCTATAAAAAATTAGCAGCAGATTTAATATTGATGAAAAGTGGTAGGTGATTCCAAACTTTTGGCCGGTAGTGTATGTATAGTACTCTCTCGTAACTCAACTTACAATCTACTTAAAAGAATTTACTCTAGATCACGAAACCTTCGAACGAAAATTGCACGAACGCCTTCCATTCAGTATTATTAAACAAAAATTTAGAAACCTAACTTACAACCTAATTCATGAAAACGTGATACTCTTACTTACTCTAGATCGCATAAACGCTTTCCTTTCAACGTTACAAGATTAACGTTTAGGAACTTAACTCGCAATCTAATTCACAAAACCGTAATAATCTTACGTTCTCCAGATCACGAGCTATACCTCAAACGAAGATTGCCTAAGCGTCTTCCTTTCAGCGTTAAAAAAAAATTCTCCTAATCAAACTTTCATTCTTCAGCACTGTACTTCGATTTTATCCAGCTCGTACCATCATTTCCCAAGAATTATCTCAAAAAACGCGGTACTGTTTGGTCTAATTCTCTCAGAGTCCATGTTTGCGCAGCAGTCTCGCACTTGTACTTTCGATCGATAGCAAATAAACAGTATTAACAAACGGAGAGCGTGGGAATTGCATCGGGCAGAGGCCTGTTCGCGTTCCTTCCTATTAGCCTGTGACGGTTGAAAATCGTTTATTGACAACTGACAGTCAGCCCTGTTTATTGAAAATCATTTCTGATATCGACAATTCGGCTGCCGTTGCCTTCGACAACGTTGTGCCACGGTTCTGCGCAGCCTGTGTGGAGGTGTATCAACGTCTGGAAAAAGAAAGAGAAGGAAAGCACGGAGCGAAGGTTGGAAAGTTTGGCGAAGTTTTTGGCGAGGATGGGAAGAAAAGGCGCAGGAGGGAAAGTGACGCGAGAGATACGATCTTTATCGCGTGGACGCCGAGGTCTGGAATTGGGCGATAATTCGAACTCGTGAGATTATAAGGGACAACAAGGCATTAGGCAGAAACCATCGTAATCACCGGGGCCCCCCTTGTAATTACTGGAACCGTGCAAGCTTCGGCTGTATCGGAAACTTCCACTTATTGTCGAGTCATCGTATTATATTGCACGATAATTAACAGAGCTGTTTATTCGCCACGACCGGACGAAAGAACAATTTTTCTGAAACTTTGTGTTTAGATCGAAGTATCGCGTTCAGCTGCGTTTGTGCGCCAATTTTTCCCGAACGTCGTATTTCGCGGTTTTGTTATTTGCGCTTGTATTCACGGTGTTGTGTGAGCATAATACGACGTGTTAGAATACTTCACACGCGACGTTCGTTGATCTAGATCTCTTTTTTTGCTTGCTGCTCTTCTGCTGATAAGATCATTTTTTTCAAATAGATTCTGTTTGTATTTTGGGTATTTTAAAGGGATGTGCATTGATTTCTTTTCTGGAGAATTTGCTTCGTTTCAATTTTTAATATTCAGTAATTTCATCCTTTCAATATTTAATATTGAGCAATTTTTGAATTTCCAAGTACTTTCTTGTTTAATAATAGAAAAGTCGACAGAGCGTTAACCCTTTTATGGACGACTTATTTTAATTAACCCTAGAGCGGTCTTCGGGTCTTTTTTGACCCGCCGCCTTTTTATATTTTTAGTCATTATTGCTGTTATCAAGTGTACGTTCCTTGACGTTATTTTAAACGTTTATTGTCCAGGTTCATACGTCGCGTTGGAAACAAAGATGATTACACATAGGGTCTTAGGTCCTTTTTCACCGAAAAGTCTTAAGTGTACAGTCAAAACGAAGACCGCTCTAGGGTTAAATTAATTTTTCTTATTTTCACGAATTATTTTTTTAAAGAATTTGTTATTCGTCTACCTAAATTGAGACGAATTTTTATTAGAGTACCCAAGTTTAATATATGCATCCCACCGGGTATAAAAGGGTTAAGTAACGAGTAATAAATTGCACTTGTTATCTGGTATATTGCAAATGTAAATCAGCGAGTGAAAGGGTTAAAGAGCACGTCGAAAGTGAATAGAATAACGAGATGGAAAAAGTGGACAAAAATTGATTTAATTATTCGAACGTAATCGATCGTGACGACAGAGGATATTTGAATGTTATCGAACGCTGATTCTCCGACAGGCAAATGTTCCACGTGCTATTTCATCGAACTGTCGAGTCGATGAACTCTTCGCCAAGTCGTGCAAACGTCGGCTCTGCTTAGGAAAAGTTGGGAGAAACAGCCGGAGAAAGAAAGTTTAAAGAGAGAAGCAACAAGCAGAGTTGTGGAAGAATCTTAACAAAGAAAAGTGTTGGAGAAAAATAATGTTTCTTAATAATCGCATGAAATTCTTTGCTTTTACATGATACGAGAGAAAAATAAGTTTATAGGAAGAATTAATAGGTGAAAGATTTACAGTTCGGAGCAGAGAAGTTTTGTGGAAGAAAGAGGAGTTATTGGAAAGTACTCGGACGTTCTTTTGCGTGACTTACGACTTTTGAAATACACTTGAAAAATACGATATTAAAGAGAATCCTCGAGTGAAAAATCGTGGGTTGGATGTTAGATTTGAGTGGGAATGTGTAATTAAGGTGTTTAAAGTAAATCTGTAACGATTGAAAATAATAAAATTTATACTATGCTTGAACTTTTTCGTTTTCGTTTGTACTCTCGTTGCAGTAATTTTATCGTACGTTGTTAAAATGTTGAATTAGTAAATAAACTGAAACACTGATTTGCTCCGGTGTTCTAGTTTAATATTGAGAATAAACGAATTCAGTTATTTTATGTTTAATTTGAAACTTGCTCGGAAAATAATTAATAAAAGTGTATTTTATCAAGGGTTTTCAATATTTGTTAAACATATTTATAAAGGGAAAATCTCTGCTATCGGTAATTTAACGAACGATTCGGGCATAGTTCCAAAATTTAGTCGGAAGCGATTTCACTGTTTTTTTTAATTAATTATTAGCGACGATGATTTTGGAGGAGCAAATTATGGGAAATTAGATTTTATTGTGGCACATTGAATCTCTTAGAAAGGAGAGCACTTTTAATATTCAATGATAGCCACTGAAACTTTTATTCGAAGTTTGTTTAATTTGAAATTTCAAGCAGGACTTGATATACTTAGGGTATTTGATGTTTCACATTTTGCGAAAAATGAAGGAGAACCAAAAAGAAATGAGTTTTAATGTCGCAGCAACTTTTCACACGTGGTTATTAGCGACGATGATTTGGGATGAATAAAATATGGGAAATTAGATTTTGTCGTGGCACATTGAATCTCTTTGAAAGGAGAATGCTTTAGAGAAATTTTTATTCAGATTTTTTTAAATTTAGAATTTACAACTGGATTCGATACACTTAACCCTTTCGCTACGGCAAGCTTGAGACAAAACTTGCTCGCTGTGTACCGAACGAAACAGTTGTTATTCAACATTGGCATAGAAATCAAGATATGTATTAGATAGGCGTGTATACACGCTTTTCGTAAATAAATGACCATTTTTACAGATTGTAGGGTTAACACTGTGTCGTCCGGTGGCACCACATTGGTGCCCTACGAAAATTATCGGACAAATGCCGGTGACACCACGTTGGTGTCTTATGGGAAGCTATCACAGACGAATAAAAAAGAAAAATTTTGCATTTATTTACATATATCCTCGAAATTTCGTGAAAATGGAGGGACAGAGATTAGTAGAACTTCACAATTTATGATCTCCCGAAAGTCTCGAAAAACCCCCGGCGGCAGGCGAAAAGATCTGAACCAGTCCTGCCGGCGCCAAACAAAGGAATCCGGATTACGCGTGCGGACGGCATAGTGTTAAGACAGTTCGGTGTTTCATGTTGCACACTCATATCAAACCAAAAAATTCTTGAAACAAAAATCCAACTTCACTCACGATTCTACCTGTAACATAAAGTAACAAGAATTGTCAAACATTCATTGTTTCAATACAATTCGCCTCTGACAGGCGGGCAAAAGCGTGCAAGCGAACTTTTTGTAAGTATTTCTGTCCTTTGCTTATGGTTCTAATGGTACAAGTCAATTTCACTTCTTTCACGCTCTTCTACCTGAGGTTCTAACAGTACACGCCAAAAATACAGAGTAAGGCTCGGTGCAGACGAGTGGTTTGCGGCAGCGTCAGAAAACGCAATGCTTTTCCAAAACAACATCGTCAATCTGCCTCAAACCTCTCGTCTGCACCATGCCTACTAAATACAGTCTCCTACATCACAACTGCTTCTCTGCAAAACTAATAATTCCCACTTACACTCTCTTACCCGCGCGCCAGAAATTTGTCGTCTACCAAAACAGTAGTCACCACTGAAGCAGCCGAAACCCTAAAACCATTTTCGTCGCGAGTGCTCTACCGATAGACCACCTAACTTTCCGCCGCACCGAGTACACCAAGAGGAACCTCGAGAAAACACCAAGAACACCAAGTGTGTAAACCTCACACAGGAGTACGCTACCATAGGTCCGAAAGCAAGTAAAAGACGCAAGTCGGAGAAGAGAGCAGGGATGGAGCGACGAGGAAGCGTGAAAGAGTCGAAGGAAGGACAAAAGGTTACGGAAGGACCGATGGAACGAAGAAGATACAGGAACCGGGAGGACCGTGAACCAGACAGAGAGAGAGAGAGAGAACTCGAATGATTGTGGAGGGGAGGAGGATGAAGGAAGAAGGAATGAGTAGAGGCTCTAGCTATAGCGGATAGAGCGAGGAGGGGGTTGAAGAGGGGGAAAGCTGAAAAATTCAGAAAGGCAGCGAAGAGGTAGGAAAGAAGAGGAGGAGGTGGTGGTGGCGGTTGAAGGCGAAGGCGAAGGTGGTGGAATAGAGGCAGACCGGCTAGAGGTGGAAAAGAAGGTGGAGGAGAAGGAGGAGCGTGTAGAAAGCGCCTCGCGCTCTGAAACTCGTTAAAGCGGATAGAACACTGCCACGACCACGACGGCCTCGTCCGCCACGGTCCACGTATATTCGTCCCTCTATCCCCTTTATCCTCGTGTCCAGAGAGACCTCTCTCTCTCTCTCTTCTACTTCCTATAGATCTGTACGAGCCACCACAGATACCAGTTCCATCCATCCCAGCCTCGGATGTATAGCGGCACGTACTACCTTCTACGGTGTGTTCGGCGTAACTTGGACCGCCCTTCTGCGGCCTCTTCCCGAGACGCAAGAATCGTCGGTTTTGGGGGAGTATGATTGCTTCGCTGTTTTGCTGGATGATTTGGTTAGGATGGTTATCGACAGGGAATGGTTACAGCGGTCGACGCTGTTGACCGAAGTTTACGCGGATGGAATGTGTAATTGCGTACGATTGTGCGAGATTGTGGTGTTGTTTTCGAGGGTAACAGCGGGAGTTAACAGGATTCTTCTTCTTCTTTTTTCTTTTGGTTTTTGGAGAATGCAAATGGAACTCGAATTTGAGAGGGTTTTTAATTATGAAGAGAGATGAAATTTTTAGTGGAAATCTATATTTTGGTTTATTTGATATTTCTGTGGGTTCGAATTTTTTGAGGTAGATTTTAATGTGGAGAATTATGTACATGATTGAGTGAAAGGCACTGGGAAGAAGATAAATAATTTTGTTAACAATTGAGATAAAATAAGCAATATAGAATAGACAGATGGATATTTAGGAAAAGAATGAAATCTGAATGTGAATAATTGCTGCATTTTTTAAAAGTGCGTATCTCTCACGAGGAATGCTATTTCGTACAAAGTATACACAATTTCTGAAGTACCAAAAATTACAAATAAATGCAGAAGCATGACTCAATTCCAAAACCTTGTTAAACCCAAGGAAAGGTGTTACAATAAAACGTTTAAGCACAATTTCACTTGCATCCAAAGAGAACAGCGGATAGAAGAGAAGATTCTAAATTTGAATCCCTAATTCGGCGCGAAGAGAGATCCTTGTTGATAAAAGTATATCCGTATCCTTATATGGCAACCTAATATTTCAGCAGCTCTCGATAGATTAGCAAATCTAGAGGATCGTCCTATCGTAGAATCAGATTATAACTCATTGGATTGGTAATTTCTCGCCGTTGAATTGACCGATGGAATTCGGCTCTGTTTCGCTTTTGTGAGTTTATTAATGCCCTTTTTCTTTCTTTGCTGTCGTTCGTATCGTCCGCCTTCGGGAACCTTTCGATCTGTATCACGAAAAAGTATCGGCTGTTAGTTTTAAGGAGGTTATACGTTACTGTTCGTCATCTATATGCAAATGCGAGACTAGCCGGTTAAGAAGGCGGAATTTCTGATGGTTTGGTGCACATCGGTTGAAAACGGGCAACCGGTCATTCGTTAGCTAACGATAAACAGGTAGAATCTTCTCTTTCTTCCTTTGTTTCTTTATAGGAACGAACTTCGATGTTGTAACGTATTCGATTCCCCTTTTTCTCTGTTCCTTTTCGTCTTATTTTTCAGAGAATTTGCCAGCCGAATTCACGTGATGTTTCTTGCACGTTTTGCGCCACTGTTTGCTTGTTGTTGTTGTTTGTTCGATTATTTATGTTAACGTGTTTACTACGAGAGCGAATGCGAGTTGGCGTGTAAAGTGTGATCGCGTTGGAGATTCTTGTAAAACGAGGGAAAAATAGGACAGAGAAGAGTTAGACGTACTAACAGTGTGTTGAAATATTCTGTCAAACGTTTTCCCAGTTTTCTTGCAAACATTTCATGCAAATATTTCACTTTGTTCCGATTTACGAGTCCTAAATATTTCACTGCTATAGCTTCTCTCAGTTCTTCCAACTGACCACGATACACGTCTAAAATAATAGTTTCATTTCAGAACTCATTCGACAACGTGATGTGTTCTTATCGAACTGCACGCGAGAAATCTTGGTAATCGCCGAATTCTCTTGCAGACCTTGAGCCTCCCCTTTCTAAGGGAGCGAGGCAAAATTATATCAACTTCGAAATTCAAGAAAGGCCTCAGCGACAGAATTCAGTTTCGAGAAAAGCGTCTCTAAATATTTAAAAGTTAAAAATTTCGTATACTTAGTTAAAATTTCTTATATTAACTCGTTGCAAGACTGTCTATAATGTTAACTCTTTGCGGTCGAACTCCGGGATATTCCCGGCAAGGCGTTTCTACCTTTTAAACGCTCTGTGGACGCCCCTTGCCTGCAGAAACGGGGAGAAAATAATAACAATATGCACATACCTTGAACAAACTCATTTGAATAAAATTTATACGCTTCTGGGCAATAATTGACCGAGTGCGCGCTACCAAAAAGTCATTCCGACCAGTAAGACTAACACGGCTGCGGAAAATACGACCGCAAGGAGTTAAAAAATTTCACATTTCTTCTTTATAGTTTCATTAACACAATCCGAGTTACGTGTAATAAATGACACAAGGCGGTACAATTTCTCCAAAATTCTTCAATCGAAGGACTTCGAAAAACCAGCCACAGCCGCGTTGATCGGTGAAAAGAGGCGAGGAGGAGCCCAGGTCCCTGCATCCCGTACATTTCACGAGTCGATTATTCTCGCAGGAGGGTCTGAAGGTTGTCGGTGATAAGGTAACGCTGGATTACGGTTATTGTGGAAGACGGCAGATTCGTCGTGGTGAACGTTGACGAATGGACCTGTTGCGGTCTAGTGAAGGTGGCCGCCGCGGCGCACAGAACCGCCCGAACCGGGCTTTAATTCCCGTCTATACCGGCACACGGGGCCCCATGGATGCTCGAAAAGCGCTCGTAAGGGCCTGTGGGGGCTGGCTTTATGGGGTAGCCGGAATTAACCATTAACGTATGATTGTACTGGCAGGGGCCGCCAGCTAGCCCCGCCGAAACTTGACACCACGATCCTGTCTTGCGCCACCACTGCTGCGTTCTACGGCCGCATAAAACATAGTCGAACCTATTAGACTGGTTCTACTGGGTGACTCCTCGGCCAGAATGGAGGAGGCCCTCGCGTAACTCCCTTGCCATCGAGGATCGTTACCTGCTTCGCTTTGCGGACCCTTTCCACGGGTTTCGTAACGCTGCGGCTCTGACGAGCTCCAGGTACACAGGGACTGTATAGAGAAGATTTTTCCTTTAGCCGTTTTAGTGGCAGCGGGCCGATATGTATCGGTAGTTATGCGAAAAATTCCACAGGTCGATGGATCGGCCTCGTTTGTTTACGTTGGGATTATCGGTCCTTTGAGTATCGAGTGGCAATAATTAAATATTTTGCTGTAATAACGCTGTGTTTCGTGTTCTTTAAGTTCGAAAAGAACGAATAGTCAAATTTTCCTCTAGGAAATCGGCATTTTCTTAATTCTCAAATAAAGAATTGTAATTCTTCGCGGGTATTGTGTATGTCGGAATCTTGCAAAAGAAAGCCTGCAACTATCGAGGTAACCAATCAACTGTACTATGCCTTACCGATGTCAGCAAGACTAAAATCCTCGCTTTTCTTACTATCGCGTGTCACGTGTTTTCCGTAACTAGGCAATTATCACGTGTTGACGAAATGAACTATTAAGTGTCGTAGAATTGAACATGGATGTATGTCCTTCGATTCTTTATCGATCTGCAAAGTTTCATAGAAATCCGCGAGTTACGCTTCATGTGTCCTTATCTTACCTCTAAAAAAATATCAGACACTAATGGTGCAGTATTTTTAACGATAACAGTGTGATATTTTTCATTGGAAGTTATAATTAAATTAACACTAAACGTACCATGCCAAAATTTCATTTAAAACCGTGCATCTGTTTTTCCCGTTCTTGTTAAAAACAACAATGTAAATACGTAATTTTTTTTATTATTATTATCTAAAGACTAGTTTCTGCGTCGTTTCCTATGTTCAGTCGACAATCACCTGTATTCCTTTCGGAAGAAATACGACCATTTGACCGCCTACGATAAGAATAGTTAAACATATCCTTAGATAGAATTCTTTTCTGAATTCGACAGAAGACTGCATTTCTTCGTTCAAAGTAGAATGTCCTACTTCCTCCCTTATTCTATAAAAGCTTCTCTGAACCAAAGTCTCGATTGCAAACGAGAATATATTACACTGTATCTTTACCGACGTACTTACTACAAATCAGCTATGATCTTCGACTGCTTCCTACGTAACAGTCGAGTATTTCGAAAATTGATTCGCTCCGTAGAACTGTACCATTTCCAACCAAATTTTCGACTTCCTTTGCATTCCGAAATCTGTGTCAGACAGTGTGTTACGCTGATTGAAACAGACGGAAGTTACAGAGAGTAATACCTAGACTACAGACTGGGTGAAGTAGGACATTCTACTTTAAACGAAGAAATGTTTTCTGCGTTGCGGTCTTCTGGTCCTGTCAAATTCAGAAACCAATCGTATCTACGGATAGATTTTCGCGACGTTGCGTCGATACGAATATTTTCCATGAAAAATGTGGTAAAACGATTTCTCTTTGAACGTTGATAATCTATCTAGAAATTGATAGTTTACTTTGTGAAACTCGAATTTTCGATGTCGAATGAATAATTATCCCGTGCATATGAAATTCTCTCTCTCTCTCTCTCTCTCTCTCTGTCGGTATACTTTGCTAGATTACGTTAAAAGTATTCTGCAAAAGGTATTACACAGTTGGCGAAGTAAGTACCTCGGGCAGAGAAGAAAGTTTTAAACGCTCAAAAGATCTGGAGCACTTTGGAAAATGTTCTTTCTTATCTTTCATATTCTGTAATGAAACAAAATGGAGGAGAGATATTCATCACGTGGGAAGAACGTAGTAAGTACACTAACAGTATTCCACGGAACTTTAACCATAAAACAATCAGATAAGGAATGAACTTCCAAGTGTATATTTAGTGCTGCGAAGCTAAGTGGAAAAGATGTTAAATGGAGAAAAATTCACCTACCGTGGCGGGAAAAGTGAAATATCTCCTCGAGTATGGAGTTTTCCTCGCCTTACTTTATATCCTTTGCTCGCGGAATTACCCGGGGAGTCTGTTTTTCTAGAAAAATAGCGCGGTTTCATTTATGAGAAAAGTGCAGTTGCACTTTGTAAGTGCATCGACGTACTTTCGATGAAAATGTAATCGTAGGATGGTGGAACTTGTTGAACAGTGCAATGATTTCCCAATTTGGAACAGAGTTATAGCCTGGCTGTAGTGCAAAGTTAAGTGAAAAAAAATTCATCTACCGTGTCAAACGTAGATTCTTCAATAATAATTCTACGATTGATGGTTACTAATTGAAACATGGTCGCAAAGAACTTTTACTATTCCTAATGCATTCGCGAATGTTCAAGGAGGTTCGCACTCCTTAGCTTCTAAATATAGGTTAAAGCTTGAGAATTTTATCCCTTATTTTGCGACCCAAACAATTGAAAAACAAAATCACGTTATTGCTTACAAGCTGATCTTGATAAAAGGTATCTGGCTTGAAATAGGTAAAAGTTTGGGAATTTTTCTCGTAGGTAACTGTTAAATAAAACGTTTCAATTTTGTCACATTTTTGCTTTTCAAAAATTCGAGAAAAACGCTGAAAGTTACATTTATGTCCACTGAAAATATTGAAACTTTGCATTCAGGAATTACCTATGTAAAAAATTCCCAAACTTCGCCTATTTTTGGACGCCTCAGGGATGATTCGCGAGTTATTGAATACAGTTCGGTGCATAATTTCGGCGTAATCTGCAGCTTTCTCTGATTCGTTTAAATATCAACGGAAACGTTGAAGTAGAATTTTACGATACTCGGATAATAAGATATTCCTTGGATAAGCAAGTTTGTTTATTTTGTTTGGAAACAGACACGCAACGCTATAAGAGTGAACTGCTGGATACAGTTGCACGACCTGTAAAACTCGAGGCAGAAGCTATTTACAAAGTTACGTATTGTTACGGCATTACTGCGTTTAAACTTGATGGCGAAAGGGCTGTTTAAAAAGGGAAGTAGTTTTTAGGAAGTATGGAGGAAAATCTTGTTTGCTCCTTGAGATTAGATTGCTCTGTAAGTTTTTCTTCTTGCTTTCGTTTTCCTTCAAAGATTGTCGAAGTACCTTCTTTTTTTTTTCTTTTATCGTTTCTGAAAAGGCTGTTTTTCACAACTGTTATTTGAGCCGTTCAGTGCACAAATCGAATAACTCCATAAAATGAGAAGTCGAGAAATTATTATAAATATAAAAAGTTATGACTATACCAAGTGCTTTGACACTTAAATTTCAGATTTTTCAAAAAGTGGAGTTAATCGATTTGTGCACTGAACGGCTCATTTGTAAATAATGGTGAAAATGTAGTTTGATGTGTTGGATATTTTATTTTGGGAATGATAGGCTACTTGGTTCGAGTAACTTTTCTCTCCTTCAATTAAAATGGTGTATTTAATTTTTTTATTTTTGATTGCTTATGATAATATGGTATTATGTTTCTTTTATACCCGAGGTAGAAGCTATTTGCAAAGGCAAATACTTTGAGACTGACTTAATAACAATAACTGAAAGAAATGTATTTCTTTTTATTCGTTTGTTTTTTTATTTGTGGTTAGGTTAGGTAAATAAATTACAAAAATTACATTTTTAGTGAAGTTAAATGAATAACAGTTTTAATTAGACAGTTTTAATTTACGAAGGTTTGAAAATTATTAGGTTTAAAGTAATTTAATTACAAATATAAATTGTACAAGGATATTCATTTTTTTAAAATGTATTAGCAAAATTTTGTATTTAACATACAATGTTTACTTTTTCTGCAAAGTTGTACAACCATATTCAGTTTTTTTAGAATGATAACCACATAATGAAATCCTCTATTCAGATAATTCCACGTATCGTAACAATGAAATAACAGTTTATTCTCATATTTCCATCTAGCAATAAGAAATTTCGTTCGATAATACCACTAAACAAATCAAGTGAACTTTACTTTCGAACTTCAGAACAAAGGACTCTTTGAAACCTCTTTAGAAACAGCTAGCGAAGTAACCCGTGCGATCGAGACTATGTAACAATCCATTTGATAGCACTTATTTTCGAAGAGTTTTATCAAAACCAGAGAGATACTAGAACTTTACACAAAAATCGATAACTTCCTTTGAGAAAAGCAACTAAAGTACAGTACACCATCGATGGAGAAGGTGAAAGAAGGGAAAAATGCGAAGAGTAAACGGAAATTTAGGTAAATAACAGATTGTAGATCAGTTCTATTTTCTCAGGATGATCTCTAAGCCAGGCGTTGGATCTGTGACTGCGCAAAAATATTATAATATAAAGTTATTTATATTTTATCGCTATTTATATTCTGATATACCGATGGCTCTGATCTCTTACTTAATTTAAAAAAATTTACAATTTTACTTTTTATATACTTTATTCTACAAAACTGACGTAATACTAATCTTCGTCACATTACACGATCCATATGCTGGATCATCAGTCTCGAATCTGAATAGTTTGAACGTTATTTTTGTGGAATTGGTTTAACCCTTTCGCGACTAGCGCCGGTTATATCCGGCATCCGCTAAATGCTTCACACTGTCTAGCGCCGGTTATATCCGGCATCCACTACGCGCGTCGCGTTGGCCTCGACAGCTCAAAGTGAAGATTTACTTTAAAATACAGAACAAGGCCCTTTATCCGATATTCCCTTAAGTCCTCTGTTGTTCCAACGAAATCCTCTAAGATTTGAAAAAACGCGAGACACTCTTAACGTGTATGGTGTGCACTAATGGCACGACGACCCGTTCGTTAGTGGCGTACCGATGGCTAGTTCCGCCGTCGCGAAAGGGTTAATAATACAGAGAAAAGTGTGTCCTTTCGTGTGTTGAAGATCAGTCTCGAGTTCGTTTCTTTATCATTAATTACTGTTTCCTCTAGAGTTTACTGTTACAAATGATATTAAGTCGTTGCATATGAAAGGTTAGGAAAATTTTGTAGAATCGACAGTCTATGGAGTGAAGATATTTTTTTAAGAAACACAGTGTACCTGTTTCATTTCAAAAAACGATAGCCGCCAAATTAAGCCACTCAGAAGCCAAAGTGACTAACTCCGTCAAATGAAATCTATTAAATTTTGTTTATTTATTAAAAGTTAAGCACGAAGCATGTGTTTTGATAAAAGTGACTCAATCGTTGCTTAACAAGCAACATCTCGTTCTCGAAATTGTTAACGTTTGCATTCACGTTAACGCACATGCGATCGCTAATGTGTTTTCCCACACTTGCCTAACGCGAGGAAAGAAAAGAAAGAAAAATGATTTACTGCGTGAAAAACTCGAGTGACGAGGCAAACACGCGTTTCCCGCGTGGAAAGCGACGGAAGTCTTTGATTCGACGTCGATCGAGCGGAACGAGTCACGGGTTTGATTGAAATTGCTTATCGCGCGATAAAAGCCTGGAAACGTTTACGATGTGACGCCCGAAAGGGAACGGCGAGCGCGGCCTGCGTTGTGTTTTCTTTCTGTAACAACGCGTTCCCTCTCTCGTGCCTCGTTCTGCTGCCTTCTAATCTCTGTCTCGCGTTTCCACCTGTATTTGTCCGCCCCTTTTTAATATTCCGCTCTTTGTGAAGCTCTTTATCTTCTTCCCTGGTCTCTTTTCCGTCTTCGCCTGCACGTTTTGTCAGTTCTACAGTATGCTTCTGTCTGTTTCAGTTTTTTTTCTCTCTCTCTCCCCTGGACTCTGTGGAACTCCCTTTTAAAGCCCGTCGTGTAATTTATGCGCGATCCTGGTTGAAATAAATCAAAGCACTTGGCTGATTCTGAAAATAGTAATCGAATTAACATAGGTAAACTGATAGACCTGCGTGCTGATTTGCATAATCGCCGCGTTCTTTTCACACACTTACGACGAATCGAGGCGGAGAGACAAGTGTTAGATTTCACTTTTTTTTAACTGCGGCGCACTTTGCCGAATAATTTGAGAAAATAATAATTGCAATAGTAATAAAGAATTATGGTAATACTGGTGGGTAACAATTGTGTTAAGATGCTTCTACTTAGAAAATATAAAAATAGTCGCGTTGGTGTTTTTCATTTTTTACAACTAGGATTTGCAACGAAAAAATCGGACAAAATTTCTCAACGTGTACCTTTATGTGTGCAACGTGCCAGATTTTTTTCAAAATTTTTGCACGCCGGAAATTAGCGCAAAAACTGATAATCGGAATTTTCCTTATTACCTACCTCCTTGGTTCAGATGGAGGGTTGAAATTTGGCGTGAAATGTTTTCTTTCGGTAAGCTATCGAACTTTTAAGGGCACTTTTGTGTGTGTTTGGTATTTTAATGAAAAAAAGAAAAGAATTTTATTTCACTAAACTTTTGTATGCGAAATATCACAAGCTTTTTTTAAAGCACTATAGTTTCTAGAACTGTTTCTTCCGTACGTCTAATTCAAGATCTTAACGTATCCTTAACGAAGATTCGGAGGTCTGATTTTAGAGATAGTAGGAGTAAGAGAAGTTTCGGTAGGCATTCTTGGATGTTACTAGCAGTTGATGAGTAGGAGGTTCAAGCGTATCACTCGAGGGATGAGTAAAGGAGTGTTCCGACGATCAATATATTTCTAGTGGGCGGGCAAAAAGGTATAAGTCAAATTTCGGCCAAAACAGAACGACTACGCTAATATATTCTACATTGCTTATGGTTCCAATAGTACAAGTCAATTTCACTTCTCCCTAGCGAAATTCTAACAGTATACGTCAAATATACTGTATACTATCAGTGCTTTTCTGCAAAACTACGAATTCTGACTTATACTCTTCTGCCCGCCCATCAGAGATACGTATATTCTCAATATATAAAGTTCTCAACTTCAAAAGAATCCTCAGACGATCAGTATACGGCCAAATGTTTGGAATCACTGTGCATTGCAATTTAGACAAAAGTTTCCAGAAGAAAGTTAACAGTTTCAAGAATTTTTGAACCAGTTTTTTCCTATCATTCAAATCAATTGAGATGAGGTAAATTGCTATCGATCTCCGCAACGTCAATTTCAAATCTACAAAGAATTAGTAAAATGTAAATTGACAAGTGATTCCAAATTTTTCGCCGCTAATGTACATTGTCAATACAGTATTTTCACGTACAATAATGCTGAGAATCCTGAAATATCGACTACATCGATCGTCAGAACGTTCCTTAACAGATTCAAGGGTGGCGCGCGCGCGATTGTGTGCCTAAGATAAAAATTTCGGGGTTACTTATCTGGAACGAGGCGGTAGGTGTAAAAATATTTTCCAGCTTAGAGCGGTGCCCGACGCGAGGAGCGTCGTTTAATTCGTACGATACGTAATATGAGTTGTTTTAATGCGGATAGTTGGCCGGTGAATAAGCGCTATTGCGACGATCGTGGTCGTTGCACCGGTGGTTAAAATGATGGTTTAGCCGATGACGTCAACGTCATCTCGTGGTAACGATCAACATCGGGCTCGAAATCGCACGTGGAGGTTTCGAGCACAGTGCGTGTTTGGAAACACCTCGCCTTGACATGGAAATATTCTCCTCTTATTTGCCTCTTGTTCGTGTAAATATTTTTTGGCCGCGAACAGATTTTCGCCCCACCTCGTCGTTCCACGAATGCTATTCCCTCTTTTTCTTTTTTTTTTCGCCGTCGTTTTATGAACTTCTATTTAGCAATCGTTGCCCCAAGTTTTCTATTTTGGGGACAGTTGCCGCCGACGTAAGTGCTTTCTAAGAGATTTTTGGGAAAGTTAGGCGACATTTTGGTATTCAGATCTGGACAATTTTTTTTTGTATTTTTAAGGAGCTAGAGTACACAGAGTATAGTTTAATCGTTGGTAATTTTTTTGTTTAATTGTAGCTTCAGGGTTATATTAATTAGCTTCGTTATTGATATAATGTTTCCTTGTTTTTTAAGAGGCCATTTCGATGAAAGTAAAGTGTACAAGGTATACTTTAATCGTTGGTGAGTTGTTCGTTTAATTATAGTTTCAGAATTATATTAATCATTAACGTAAGTTTTCTTCTTTTCTCTTTTAAAGAGCCATTTTGGTCGTTAATCTTTAACGATTTCTTATTTAATTACAGCTTCAGGATTATATTCGTTAATTCTACGATAAAAAGGATTTTTATTTATTATTTTCTCGATACTGATGCGATATTCTTTCTATCGATTTTAAATAACCAGCAAATACCCAAAAATTGAAGACTTATCACGAAGCGCCGAAAGGATGAATGCTCGTATATTTAGAATTTCATCTAGTAACTAGATTCTAGTGGTACAGTGCGCTTTCGTGCAAATATACCAAGCATAATGAAATAAACCACGACAGCGATTTTTACGAGGAAACGATAATAAACGTGTTCCAATTATCAGTCGTCTTGCAAACTGTACGTTGAGTAGGTACAGGCTGTTTCATTTTAATATTTCACGAGATAGAATATTTGAATTAAACGTGAACTTGAGCGTATTGTGAAGTACAAAAAGGAATAAACTAATGTTACTGTGAACTACAAACGGTTAACGATTGTGAAAATCGCACTATTTCACGACTTTAGGCCTAGAACTGTAATAAATCTGAAGATTCTCACATCTTTCGAGGAAATTTTCAGCATGTGTATAATTGACATAGATCTACAAAACGTATGTTTTAAATTTTCATTACAAGCTCAGATAAAGAAGTTGTAAACAGCGGCCTTTGCAATTTTCTTTATGATTCCCACAAATTGCAATCTTTTCAAAAATTTTTGTACACGTCATCTAGTATACTAATCCTTCTAACTTCTCAAAAAAAAAAAAAAAAAAAAAAGTCGTTAGGTCCAATTCTAAGAGAGTCATACTGTTCTAGAGAGTGTCCGAATATTAAAGGGAGTCACTGTATAGTACATCTACAATACCAGATTTACCGCATTCAGCTTTGGTTGTTCCAGTGTTAAAAGTGAAACAGTACTATTTCAAATAATATTTTACCCAGCTCTGCATTTTACAATACAAATTCAAAGCTCCCGATACGCCCTTGCGCAAGCCGCTTCTATCCCCTTTCACGCGGAATCGGGGAATTGATCGTCGCCGGGCCCATTAAAACCAGCCGAATAACATAATTACATCGCTAATAAACACCATATTTCCGTGGTGTTCTCCGTCTCTTAGAGTGAAACCGGTGTATACAGCCGGGTTTCGTGCAGGAGACAGGGGATGTGGCTTGCCGCCACGTTTACGCGTACGTCGTCGTTTGTCTTGCTTGTGAGCTACGAGCGACGCTGCCGCATTAATTTCATTTCGTCCCGCTTAATTGCGCCAGTTCATCGTTCCGCCGAAAAAATAAACGCGCCACCGCGGCAGAAAGGAAGGATCGACGAGAAAGAGTGAAGAAGAAGAAGACGAAGGAGAAGAGGAAGGGAAGAAAAAGGAAGAAAAACGAGGGCGACGTCGTTGAACATGCGCCGACGAGTTTCGAGCGATCTTTCAGCCTTGTCACTCCCTTTTCCTCTTGGCGTTCGTTTCCGACGATGAAACGTTGAGGTTCCCGACGTGGAGAACTGCCACGTGGTGGTCTACGTAGACTAAACACGAATACGTGGCCAAGGAAACCGAGAGAAAATTGGGTAGAAACCGAGCGATCTTTCAGCCTTGTCACTCCCTTTTCCTCTTGGCGTTCGTTTCCGACGATGAAACGTCGAGGTTCCCGACGTGGAGAACTGCCACGTGGTGGTCTACGTAGACTAAACATGAATACGTGGCCAAGGAAACCGAGAGAAAATTGGGTAGAAACGAACGCTCACTACTGCTAGTATTTCTTATGACTGAAGTGTGTGTTATCATTAATAGGTACTTAATTTTTAAGTATGTAATTTGAAAATGTGGTGATCCACCGCTGGATTACACCATCTACTCAATCTTTTTTTCCATCATTTTGAATGACCCATCGATGAGTCATGTCAGCAAACAAGAACATCGATGACCCACCGGGGTGGGTCACACCGTCTTGAACTTGTTAAGTTTGGCCAAATTGTTTGCTGGCGCAGCCAGCGGAGGATATCATTTTTATCATTCTTCTGAGGCCACTGTGTCCATTTTGTGTTGCTAACGCTGTCAGAAGGAAACGTAATCTCGTAATTTTCCTTACTTTTTGGAAGTTTTTCTAAATATATGTAAATAAAGTAACAGGAGTGGAAACAAAACTAAGGTTTCGATTATGGAGAAATGTCATTTATATTGCTTTTTGGAGCTGCTGGACTTTAACGCCACTTCTCTAGCCGACGTCAAATTTTCCCAGCGAATGGCGTTCATTTCAGTCATTAAACAACTAGTGTGGGACGTTCTTAGAAGGACTCGGGGTGCCTCAGCTTATTAGCTTATACCCCTATCAGACCAGGTTTCTACTTTCCATCGAAACCACCAACCGAAGAACAAGCCGGAGAATGAGCGAGGACACCCGACCATGCTTGAACCCCAACTTGGCGGTAAGGATTTTGCTGTTGGACTTTTACAATTTCTAGACGTTAGCAAGGATGGAACTAACGTTTGTGTGAAATTTCAGCCCGGCAGTCATTAAACAGTAGAGTATTATAACTTCCAACCGTTATTTTTTTCAAACTAATTGATCATCTGAGGAACCTCCCCTGTTAGTATTAAAACCTTTCGCCTAACAAAATCGTCAGATCTTTTTACCGAAACCTGTCCCGGTTTGGTGACGAAAAAACATAGCAACCCTAACTATAATCGTGTTCGTTATTTCTGCGCTGATAAACGATCCGCGACCTCTTCCATCGAAGCTGGAGAAATAGAGAGGAGCATCTCGGGGCAGAGCGTGAAGACGCGCGACAAATTCCCCAAACGTGTTTAACGCACGAGCGAAACACTCGGCGTTGGTCGCGTGTGTTTCCGTTTTCCTGTTTGCTTCTTCACCGCGAAGGATTTAGCGGGCAAAGGGAGTGCTTTTAAGCGCACTTTCAGAAAATGCGTCCTGGAGAGACCGGGCTCTGGTTTTTAAATTCACGAGCTCGCGACTCGATGTTCCGTTTTTGCCGGTTCTCCTCCTTCACCCTCTCCTGTCGCGGATGAAATAGTTCCCGGAAGTAATTTAATAAATGCACGAGCACTTTCCGCCTCGTACGTTCCGTCCAAAACTTTTGAACCCACTCTCGCCACACTGGACTCGACCGATGGCTCCGCGGGAAATTTTATTTCGCCGCCGAGTCGCCGGTTTTCCCTTCCTGAATCTTCGTCCTGGCTAATATACACGCGCACGCGTCTCTTTGAAGCAGTCGTCGGAATGTTTCGTCGATGCTTCCATGTTCCTTAACCTCTTGACTTTTGACTCTTTTTTAATGGCTCTGCATGTGAGCGTCAGCTGTTTATTGTTTTGATACTGTGTCAGGTCGGAAAAGCTAATGTATTATTTATATTTGGTAATCTTCTGTTTTACAAGTTAAAAGTAGTGTTGGAATTCAAATTCATTTGTTTTTTTACTAATATAATATAGGAAAAGGGATAACAGAAAGAGTACTGCCGTTCGATCTTTAAAATTCATTTTTGTTTTACTAATTAGGAATTAAAATTCATTTCTTTCTTTACTAATTAGGAATTAAAATTCATTTTATCTTACTAATATAATATAAGCAAAGAGGTAAATATGGCTGATAACAGAAACAGTACTGTCGTTCGAAAAATTGCGAACCTTTTTTGCGAATTTTTCTCGACATTTTCTGGTTGCATGGTCACTGAGTATTTTCACGATATTTTAAGATGCGATGGTACACAGAAGATTTCGTTCGTGATATATTCAAAAATACGGCGATTTCATATATTTTCTCTTTTAAGAATTTTTGAGTTTCTCGAATTTTGTTGAGTAGTTGAAAGGTACATATTTCTGTAATTATGTAGTAATTAAAATATCTCTCTTATTTAGTAAAATATCAACGAACTGGCTTTAGAACTTTTTAACAAAAAATTCTTACACTTTCTATGTGAATGTAATAATTGTACAGTTTTTAAATTTACAATTGTACAGAGTTTTCGAATATCTGAAACACGTTACTTCGTGTACACGTATTACTGTTTCGATACAGTGGTGCAGTGAACAGTATGTCGTTCTGGTATCCTTGTTTTGCAATAAAATCGATACACTTGAAATTCAATATTCGTTTCAATTAAACACGATTGATAATAAATTTGAAATATGTCCCGTTCTCGACCGTTGCATCGCTGCATTTCAAATATATTTTAACCAGCGATGGACATTCGATTTTCTGCTTTTCCAAATTTTCCAGCAATTTTACCGTCCAAGGAATTCATTTCTTCCCGCTACTTTTATCGCTAGAAATTCGAAAAGAACGTATAATACGTTTAACGAAGCGAAATGTTTGTGTTCGATCGTAAAAATTGATATGTGAGCATTCTTTATTCATCAGCTTCTATGTTTTATATTTTTAATTTCGTGTATCTTCTATTTCACGTTTTACATTTAATATTCAGCGTTCTAAATGTTACTTTTCGAACAATGTTCGAAATAATTGAAAATTTTATCTCAATTTAAACGGAATTAAATTCTAACAGCGCTAAGTTTCCGTCACGTCTATTAAAGCTCTATTGTTGTACCTTTAAATAATTTTCGCGAATATTTGTCGCGTTGGTTACGTTGTGCTCGTGAAATTTTGTTCTCGCGAACGTCTCTTCTTTTCACAATTTACATCCAAAAAAGTTAAACGTGAACGGTGTTTTCCCTGATAATTTTTGGCAAACGATCAATTTTAAGAAACACCGTAGCATTGATTTTCCAAATGTATCACATTTTCCAATACTTTATACCATCGTTTTCCTTAACCCTTTCGTTGTTATCAACACCTACAGGCGTTTTGAAAATTTTCTCGCATTATAGTGCGTTTTAGCGCACTTCTAGCTTAATTCAACACTTAATTCTGTCTTCTACGCACTTTCACCTTAATTTGATAAACCAAATTTCAAAAAAGTGTCACATCGAAAGGGTGAATTTCCATGAAACTCTTTGTTCTACTGTTTCGATAATTTCCACCAATCTCGAAACATTCGTATTCTCATTTTCACCAATTTCTATTTCCACTTCGTGCCAATATTTATATTCCCAATTTTCACGGATGCGTCGTTCAACAATTCCCCCGGAGCAATAAATATGGCAGAGGCTCACGTACACACACACACGCACACAGCCGAGAGAACAAAGTGTTTTCGGTTCGAAGGAGTTGCATTTTCGGTGGAGGATCGATAATTTTGCACGAATCAGTAGAGGAGCGTTTGCGTTTCGGTGGCTTGTAACCTGCATTTCCGATAGAACGGTTCCCTTGCAAACGATGCATTACACACGCCGATCCGGAACCACGGATGTTCACTTTGATGTGCCCCGCCGTGTGACGCGCGCGATCGAAAGGTGCGGCGCCGCGCCGCGCCAGTTCACCGATAATAGAAAAATGCGTGGCGGAGATTTATCGGCGTCTGGCGTGAACCGGAGGAAAAAGGTTACCGCGGTATCAGCTGCGAGCGAGGTGAAAAGTTAATAAATTACATTGATACGTAGCCGCGAAGAAATTGGGTCAATGATAAACGCCGAGCTGACGAGGAAGGCGAAGGCTACTATCGCGATTTTTCTCGAACTGTTGTTGTTGTTCCGATTGTTGTTGCTCCTATTTCGTCGCTATTATGCCGCCGATTTCGTTGCTCTTCTTGGGTCGAAGATCTTTCGCGATTTTTGGTGCAAGTGAATTGCAGGAAACTGTTTTTTAGGACACTAAAGTAGGTATATGCAGAAACCGACGACGGAAAAATATCGAGGGACCCAACGGGAATCGAACCCCGGGGACCTTTGGCTTAGCAAGCCGAGGCTTTGTACGCTACGTCAGCCACTCCCTCTCCTATTCTCCCGTGTTGGTTTCCTATTTTTGGGTATGGAGGCCCCGATACTACACTCGGCCATCCTGAACTGACATTCGCCCTCGAAGTGTACTAAAGTTCAGCACCTCAACAACTTTCGGGTACACTACCCCACACAGTGGCACACAGCCGAAACAACGACGCAATTTGGGAGACGTGCAAACACCCTCGACATGTTTTCATCGCCCAACTCCTCCTTACTTCGTGCCGTAGATGCCTCCATCCCGGACGAGCCCCCATTTGTGGGAACCTAGGGAAAAATATCGAGGGACCCAACGGGAATCGAACCCGGGACCTTCGGCTTAGCAAGCCGAGGCTTTGTGCGCTACGTCAGCCACTCCCTCTGTATTCTCCCTTGTCGGTTTTCTATTTGGGTATGGAGGCCCCGATACTACATATATCATAGTTTTTTTCTCTTTATCAATTTCGTGGCAATTTGTAAAGTGCAGTTGGTTTGATACTAGAAGGACTGGCTGGGTTAAAGTGATCTATTAGTAATTTTCTGGAAATGAATTTTTATGTAAGTAAATCGTGATTGAAAAATTAGATTCATATCGATAAAAGTAGAAGCATATAAGCTATTTAGCTAATTATACTTCTCTGGCTGTGGTGGTACGAGACAATTTTCATGCGCAATTTATACGGTTTCAAAGAGTGAAGGAGATGAGAAAAAGAATTTTTTTGATGGAAGAAATTTGATTAAAAATTTTAGAGTCCAATGTTATTTTAGATCGTATTATTATACATGTTTAAATGCAGCTCGATGTCTGCTGTAGCATACAGTAGAAGAAAATATATACATATATTCATGTAGAAGAAATAAATTTTTTTATAAATGCCATTTTTCTCTTCTTTTTCTTCAGGTCATCTTCACCTCATATATTTTTTTCTACTCTATGTTGTAACAGACATTGATGTGCATTTAAACATGAAAAGTGTTGACACGAGAGCCTGTAATCTGAAAATTGTTTATCAGCAAGTCCTCTTAGTCACATTTGACACAAGCAAAAAAGATCGCAACTGAACTTCAAGAACTTTTATTTCTGTTCCATCGTCAACTTTCCCAAGTTCTGCTTCAGATAATCAAACAGATTTTAAACTCTTTTTAAACACCTCTTAAATTATCATCACCGCTTTTCCACCTTGTGCAAAATATTACTCAGACGTCAGATCGACAGTTTTTCAATCCCTCCAGCCGAAATAGCAATACTGCTTAACTAATCGCCAACACCATCGCCTAACCAGGAAGATAAAACTTCCAACCCCGTTGTTACATGTGAAAAATCGCAAGTGTCGGGTATCAAAGCGCTCGTGCTTCTCGAGCCTACTTACAGCGGCCATTCAACGGAGAATTACGGAACAAGGGCGTAATGAAACAAATTCCTCTAATTTCT
>NW_017100256.1:263495-269958 GCF_001263275.1 Habropoda laboriosa | reverse complement strand
CAAAAGTGGAATCATATTTTACCATACACGCTCTCTCTCTCTTCGTTGGGAAAGTAGCCGGTTGAACTTGCCGCGATTTTCAAACTTTCCTCTGCGGGGGAACTTTCCTGGCGGAAATGCAGTTTCGCGAAGGGGCGAGAGGAGGAGCCGAAGGTAAAGACAGGGAAGTCGATTCGAAGATCGGAGGAAAACAGGAGTTTCGTTTACGGGATTAAACGCGGGATGAAGGAGGACGAGGGGAAATAGAAAATTTGGGGGAGGACCCGGAGAGCCCCTCGGAAGCTAAACTGATCAACTTGGTGAAATGGAAAGCAGAGAAAAGTGACGATGATGGAAGCGTTGTTTTTCTAAATTTTCCTTGAAATGCACCAATGGGGAAATATTGTTTATTGTTTGTTTTAGAATAGGTAAAAATTGTTTCTGCGTATTTTCTAGGAAATTATCGAGTTAATCTTTTTGGCAAGTTGAAAATGCAAAGTTGCAGGAAAGGTAAACAGAACTACAGGTGTTATGTGCATTATTCATTATGGAAGTTTTAGGAGAAAATCGACGTAACTACTATTGGAACGCCTCGGTCTGTCTTTAAATGTTTATGCAGTAATAGTCATATTTGATAGGAGAAATGTATTTTAATAGATCCATCGTGTCTTTTTGTGTTTCTTTTGTCACTTATTGAACAGAAGAGTATAGCTACTCTGTTTCTTATAATTGATGCTTTAATAAATTAGAAAAGCGATTCTTTGAATTAGGTTTTTTGAGTATCAGAGAATCACTATCTGACACATTATTCTATATATCAGAATAACAACTACTCGCTATCTTCAACCCTTTAACGCTCACATTTTTCTCAACCTGGTGTGTCAAACAAGATCAATATTATTTTGTTTCAAATTATTTCCTAGGCGTGTAGAAATAAGTTCCCCGGTATTTACAATGCTGTAATTTACGTTTTTTGCCGTAATAGAAATCATAACGCAATATGGAAAGTGAAAGAAAATAATAAAAAAAGAAATTACACTTATTAAATGATTAGTTATATTTAAAACCAGCGTTTGAACGCAAATTTGAAATGGTGTACGAACAAAAATCAAGGCTCAACTGTTGACAGCAAACTGGAGTTAATTGAAATAGCTCCTAGAACATTATTAAAATAATTTCTGAAATTTTCTAAAATACGTAATTATTCAAATAATTTCTGAAATACATTTTTACTCAGAAGCACTTTACACAATTTTTGAGAAATTGATCACTAATCACGTCACCTACGTACTTACTTTAATTGAGAAATTTAGCAAAAAGTCGAGTTGAGCAGTTCAGCTTCTGAGAAGAAGCTCGCAAACGATCAGTCTCTCGATGACTTTACGTCGCTTGTTAGGGATCGGAGGAACCATTGCTAAATAAATAAGTTATAACAGAAACTGGCGAGGACAGGGGAAAGCGACCTGTTAACGAGCAACGGCGACGTTATGTAAGTGGATCAGTGATTTCGCTGAGAGGATCTCGATCCTCGTTTCACCGGAACGCTGTAATTAAACGGGGACCGTTTTTCTCGGAATTTTTCACCACCCTGTTGTTCTCCACTTTGTCTTCGCGTTTCACGTACGGATATTTCTCGCGGGTATTTCGTTGCTCGACGTAATATGTTGTAATGGAGGGAATTAGATAACAGAAAAGTGTCGGCTTATGGTGGTTAATCAAACAGCACTGAAATTTCATTAAAAGTTGCTCAACGCAGCATAATATACAGATCGAATGAAATCCACTTTGCGCTTGGCTCTAACGTTGGATATGTGACTTTAATCAGTCGCAAATAATCGAAAATTTTATCCTAACATTTTGTTATCATTTGTTCATTTTTTCTGTGAGAAAAATTTCGTCTCGTTTAATTGTTCTTTATGTACAGAATGATTTCTTTTTAATTGTTATTTCTTTTAAATTCGTGGAAGTAATTCGAAGTAGTGAAATTTAAGAATTAACTATACAGGGTGTCATTTTTAATTATACGAATAATATTTCATATTCCATTTAAATGCCATCGAAGAGCGAATAGATTGTAGGAAACGTTTTTACCGACGTTTTTTTTTTTTTTTTACTTATAAGTGCGTACCTTTTTCTCGTATGTTAGTCTCGATATTAAGCTGTGTTTAACCATGCATAATAGTTATGAACTTTTTACAACGTTTCACTCTCAAATTGGAAATCTAAAATTTGATCGACGATGGGAGATATTTGGCCGTAAAATCAAAATTTTTCTTAAACTTTATCAACGTACGACAAAACTTTTTTTTCGTATTTGTTGCACCCTTATTTTCGTGAGATATTTTTAGGAAAAATAGTGACAATAAGAATATAACTTTTCTGGAAAAAATAGTGTAAAAGTATAACGCGAAAAAATACGGTAAACATCTCGTCTTTCTTCCTCTCACTGTGTTACAAGAGACTAATTCGCGTCCTTTGTTCCTACACTTCCGGTTACGAACTCGCGGTATCGAGTAAGGTGATCGTCACTTCGCGACTACCACAAACATCTCCGTCATTCTACTTGTTATCTCTCTCGAAACATCGTATCTGGTCAAAAATGACTCCGGTCACGGTACACAATGCGGAAGGTTAACCGTTCGCGGTTAATAATCGAGTTCACGAAAAGGAAACGACCTGCTTAAAAATTCATGAAAAATCCTTGCTTATGCTCTCCTTCGTTCAATCAACCCCGGATGACGTCAGCGGCGACCTTTGCCTGGCCCGGTTCGTTTGTACATCTAGACCATTTGCATGATGTGCTTGAACCGCAGACTATGAATTACACTCGTGTAAAGTTATTTCTCGGGAAATAATGGGCCTTCTCTTCTACCTTGGGCCAAATCACTCACCAGGTGTTGTTTGCGTTTCCTTTTTCCCGCCGTTGGCTGCTCGCTGGATAATATCGCCTTTGGCTGCTCGCTGGATAATATCGCCTTTGCGCGGCCATTTTGTATTTTCCGCTTCCTTTGTTGGCTTGTTTTAATAAAAGGTTAGGTTACTTCTGTCGTATTTAGGATTCTTCCTGAAGATCTTGCTTACTTGAAACTCGTCCTTTGACGAGCTATTTTTTGGGACGTAAAGAGATTTTCAGACGAAATATCTCGTTCAATTCTTTATTACGGATCGGCGGGAAATTCAAATATTGACTTTTCGTACGGAAACCTATTTTGTTCGCCTGACGAGCAGGGAAATGTCGAGTAATTGAAATAAGGAAAGTTTAAGGTAGTGTTTAATACTGTTAAGGTACATTATTGTCGAATAATGTGGAAATCGATTGCGTTGTTAGACGAGCGAGAGTTTCAGATTGTTAACGTTGGAAGATTGTCGAATTAATACCGCATAACAATGGATTTAATTGCTGGGGAACTGTTACACCAGAGAAGCTTTCAGATTAAACAGCATGCAACTTTTTAGTGCGGTAAATTTTGTTAAACGCTGTCCACTTACTGTAATGGAACGCGGTATCTCTCTCTCTGTGGGAAATAAAACCGTGGAAATATTATAAAGTGAAATTAAAAATTTGCGTGGACAGAAAATTCAACGTGATTAATAAGATCTTAGTTTATGTTTTAGTGTTTTCGTGAATAATTTTATTTATTCCTCTAGTTAAAAGCTAATTAACGATGTCCCATATTCAGCAAACGCACTGCATTTTACGGTGCGTTAATAGCAAGTGTTTACATGTTGCTTTATTGTGCTCGAAACTTTAATACAACACGTTGTTTAAAAGTAAGTTAGGCTAAATAATTAATTAAAATATGTAAATAAAAGTCAATGTAAATACGAGCGCAGAAAATTGCAACGCTTGCGCAGTTTGCAAATAATCGAGTAAATTAATTTTTCGTGTAATTATTCTATCAGTACAAGAGACGATAGGTGTTACATTTTCGTATAAATTCGATGTCCGTTTTGTAAAGAATATATATTCAGAGAAATGTTCGAGCTTTCAGCGTATATTTCTCCCTATACGTTTCCTTCATTCGGTAATAAACCGTAGCTCAACCTAGATTCTGGGATCACGTTGTGTACATACACCCTAAAACTGCACTCTTAGCATTCATTTAACGTCAAACGCAGTTCCACGTCGGTTTCACCTTTAAACTATATCCCACTTGGTATTATCTCGGGAAAGTGTTTCCAACATGCATGCAGCTTTCAATTTTCCTCCGTAACTCAATATTCCATTCTTTCGTTTGTGTTTGAACGGAAAGCGTTAAAATAGCATTTCTGCGTATAAGACGAGGCACGGTGTTACTGTTTAACATTCGATTTTGCCACTTTTAACATAATATGTAGCGTTCTTTTTAGTATTTAAATTTTCAAAATTTTAACTTTCAAATTTTTCATGTTTAATGCAGTGCTGACACAAAATGTAGCGCTATTTTTAGTATTTAAATTTTCAAAATTTTAACTTTCAAATTTTTCATATTTAATGCAGTGCTGACACAAAATGCTGATTCAAATTCTCACTTGATTCAAATTTTTCATATTTAATATGGTGTTAACATAGAATATAGCGTTACTTTTAATATCCAAATTTTCATTTTTAAATGCTCAAATTTTTTCATATTTAATATAGTGTTAATATCCAAATTTTCACTTTTAAATATTCAAAGCTTTGCCATTTCTTATATTTAATACAGCGTTACGTTTAATACCCAGATGTTCGCTTTTAAATATCGAAATTTTTGCTACTTAACGTAACGTTAACTTCAATACTCAAATTTTCACATTTAAACATTCGAACTTGTCACATTTAGTGGAAAAAATACAGCGTCGATTTATCGATCGAATTTTCCCCATTTCACGCGAAACACTTCGTTTCTTTTAACGAATCGGTTGGAAATAGAAAATCGCGAAAACGGCTGTAAAGTGTAACGTCGGATCGAAGAAAATGAAACTGCACGACTCTTGCGGCGAATGTTTTTCCCCGGATTAAATCTACCAAACATCACGTTGCAGAGAATTGAAAGCTTCGAATCGTGCCGCCGGGAGACGTGCTCGTGCATTTTTGCAAATTAACAAGCCGAAAAATTCAACGTTCGCTGATAGCTGGAGCATAGTGTACCGTGGCGTACGTATGCACGCGCGTTTTGCGCCGAGTTGATCGCATAATAGCGATGATGTAATTCTCAGACGCGTGTGTATCTCGAATCCGAAGGGATATGCATCGTTTGTCCGGCGTGCACGCGCTGCATTGTAAAATGTTGCACGGAAAAGGGTTGTTCGAACTGAAATATGACTAATGAAACAATGCTGTTTCGTCGTATAACACGTACAAGAGTTTATTGAACTCTGTAAATATTATCATCTGCGATTATGTAATAATCACTGGGAAATACTAGATTATCGTGAGAACGGTAAAAAAGCACATATGTCTCAGGCACGAAATTTTCATTAGCTCAGTGAAGAATATTCTTTGAAATTTTATTAAAAGTGTGAAAAAAAATGTGCTGCAATTGTTATTTTTCGGTGGTTAATTATTAGGTTGTTGTACATGAAGTTATTGAAGTATATTAATGAAAGTTTCAGACGCGTGTTATTTTTGTAAATATTCTTTGAGAAAGAATAATTTGACAATTTATTTTTGGACAAAATAGATTTTTGTCCATCAGTGGAATTTGATCTTGATCTATGGCTAACTTCCGTACACAATCTGCCGTTTAATGGTAAAATAATTGACGAATTTCAGCTACCTACTTGCAGTAGCAATTGATAAGAATAAAATTCTCAATCATGTTCGAAACGCGAAATTTTCATTACTTGAATGATGAATATTCTTTGGAATTTTATTAAAAGTGCAAAATAGCGCGTTGCAATTAATATAATATTGATGCAATCTGAAATTTCCAGAAAAATTTCACTCTTTGAAATAACACCAGAATTGATCTTGTGCGAGTGTTGAGTAGTTGAAGAAGAAAAGTGATAATCGAACTTATGTAAACTCGGCTTATTTCGAAGATGACGGACACGATGATCGAATACTTGTTATTACTCGCTCGTTGATGATTCCATTAGGTTTAACATCGATCTAAACTGCGTTTCTGCATCGTAAGAGAAAATTCTTTATTGTGATAAAACATTCCTGAGAGTATGAAAATCTGTTTCTTCTTTCAGGGAACGTTTTCACCTCTAGGACCCTTTAATTGCCTAAACAAAAATTTATTTCGTAATTAGCATCAATTGAACTACATTTACGCGAAGTTTCAAGTTTTTCTGAATTTTTGGGCTACCCAACTTCCCTTGTTAGCATTGCGTCTGAAATTTTTTCAAAGGAAATTTTTAAAATTCAAAGAAAAATCACACAAAATTACAAAAAAAAAAGAACAAGATTTTCTAGAAAATAAAATCAGGTGAAATTATTTTTAAAATAACATCTAAGAAATTAACTACAAATAAAACAATAAAACTCGATTCTTTTTATATCAAAGGAGAATCACAT
>NW_017100256.1:141587-262698 GCF_001263275.1 Habropoda laboriosa | reverse complement strand
AATTACATAAAAAGAAAAATTTTCTGGAAAATACAATTAAGTAGGATTATGTTATGAAATCATCTGAAATTTCTCGAAATTCAAATTTAAAAATTTTTCAATTTTTCAAATTCTCAGTTGTACCGTAACAAGCTCTCGAATAGAAAGAAAGAAAACAAGGAGAGAGAGAGAGAGAGAGAGAGAGAAATGGTCTCGATAAATAAGAAAGGAGAAAAATACAAGGGGAGCACGGTTTTTCTGTTTCAATTTGTTGGTCGTTAGTGGAGATAAGCGCAGAGCAGGACCGGTGGCAAATTTTCCTCAGACTTACGCTCGTTTTCCAAGCAACACGGCGGGGAAAAGAATGTGGATTACGATAAGTCCCTCCGATAGGGCGCGAGAAACGAATACAGGTCGAAAGTTGCATGCCTGTGGTGACCTGGATCGTTCGCCACTTTACCGTAGATTTACTATTTCGCGCGGACATCGATAATGAATGATAATGAATGGATTCAGGGGAGTAACGATGCTCGTGGTTCTGTTCATCGTCGCTCGGAAAATTCGCGTTAGACCGATTTGTACGGATCCGCTATCAATTCTGCCATTCAAGGAAGATGAAAGTAATCTCGTGTGCTCTGCGCTGTATACGCTGGGTCGAGCCAAATGGACGGATAAACGTACCCTTTAAATTCAGAAACATTTGGTAAGCGCATTTTTTTACGAGATATTTTATTCTGAATTAATTAGCACGTTGTAATTTAGAAAGTTATCGAATCAGGGAATAATTTCTGTTTCTAATTCTTTCGTACCTTTTTTTTTTTCAATTTTCTTAGGTTTGCGTCGATTAGGTCATGTGGTGTGTTTTAAATTTCCTTCATTTCGTGTAATTTGATTTTGTGGTAGAAACTTGTGTCTTTTAGAATTTCCACTTTTTGTTTATTTCATGGAATTTCTAATTTTCGTACTTAATAGACATTCTTTGTTACGAGTAAGACAGTGTTGCAAATGTGAAGTTGTATTACTAAATCTTCCGGATCATTGTTCAAGGGTGATTCAGAAAAATGTACTTCTTCCTATTATTAATCTTGCTGTTGCTTGAATGTTTCATGCAGTGGGTGCAATTTTAGTGCAATATTTTAACACAACGCGTCACCGAAGCACATAATCTGACTACATAGTGTTTGTTACGCGTGAACCACAATCTGTATCAGTTGACTCATAAGGAGGGAGGTTGAAGTGTCCGCCTCCGATTTTGACCTACTTTGCAGGATAGTAGAGCATAGTTTCCTGCTGTTACTTGTAAAGTATTAGGTGTAAATGCTCAGTGACATAGTAATTTTAGCGAAGAGAAACGTCGATAAATACTGAACATTCTAGGAAAGTAGACAAGTTGATTTCTCACTTTTACAGTTTTAATTTCTCTTGACAGATAGATTTGATGCTCGTTACAATAATCGCGACTTTAAGGGGGTATTTTAGTTTTCGGTATTCAAAAAATTGATATTTCTTTTGCATTTCTGCACTGCAGAATACGAGGGTTATGAGAGTTTGAATGACTAAAGACCATGCCTGACGCACATCTTCGAAAATCTTTAAACGCCGTTTTCTCGAAGGCAAGTTTACCAAGGCTCTCCCATGGTTTCCTCGGAAATTATTGGACCGATTGCTTTCCCCTTTATACCACATACTCGGAACATCTGTGGCTATCGTTCTAATCAAAATACTTACAAAACTTCATTAAAACTAATTCTTGTTCCTCCCATCAAAATGTAAAATTGTAACCCGACATCTGTTAAAATCATCGTGAATACTTCATACTAATTCTTTAATCTCTTATCCATCTAATTAGAAGAGCATCTCATTTCCCATGAAACTCAGGCCAACTGACCCAAGCAGCAAAAGTATAAAAACAGAAAAGTTAATTTAAAAATAGTCCCATTATTCACACCCTCACTGCCAAGAAAATTAAACAAGTTCTTCCCGTGGGTGCCAAAAGTTTGTCCAAAGAAAACAGCAAAACTTCTTTAAATTTAATATCAGATACACTTTTGCAGTGACATTCGTTAATGTTTCGAAGAAGAGAAACGTATTACGAGGTATATCGTACTTGGCAGTGAACGTTATTAACCCTTTGCACTCGGAGGTGATTTTGCTGTAGCAAAGGTTGCAAATCGGATGTTTGAAATTTTTTCAAACTAACGTAGATATAAACTCTACTATTTTATTGAAATATTCAATGTATTCTTTATTTCACTGTGATGAAGAAATTTATGGAGGCCCGTAGTTACGCTCTCCGTCTTCCTTAATTATTCACCAAGTGACGATTATTAAGCGTCGCTTCTCAGTCGCCACTCGATTGCAAAGGGTTGAACGATACACAGGCTCTCACACAGCAACGTTAAGAAGAAGAAACCAGAAAACAAAAAACTCATGCACCATATCCGACTACGTACCACACTGAATCGCTCTACGCGCTCTCCTCAAACCACCGCAACGCGATCGCAAAGTTACACGCTTACAGAAGCTTGCAACCCATTTGGATCGCGCGACCGACGAGAGGCCCGCACCCAACTGGCGTTTCCGCGGCGTGGAATTCGTATCGGTGGTGCGCCCTCGAGAGCCTCGATGGTCCTCGATTAAAAAAATTCGGTATTCCGCGGCCGGGGATAATGAATGCGCGGGGGATGGCGCACGATCATTAATCCGTAACACGAGTGGATTCGGGCGCGACGCTCGGCGCCGCTCTGAGCCGCGCCGGTGTGCGAGGAAACGCGTAGACGCGAGAGCGCGGCAAAGGCAGCCGGGGGTATTACGGTAATAGTAAGAAGCGTGAGTGAGTGGCGAACACCGACCGGATGGCTGATGGAGGTGGGAAGGAGAAAAAAGGAAGCGAGGGGCGAGGGGGCGGGTAGGCGTAGAGGGGAGCAAGGGGGCGAAGGAGAAGAGCGGAGGTGAATGCGAATGGGCAGCGCAGGGTGTGACGCGAATGAATGCGAGCCGGCGCCATTTTGAAAGGGTACCGCAGGCGTACGAGGCGGCAGGAAAAGTGGATTGCAAAAATGCAGAGGTGTTAAGGATCGCCGCGACGCCACTCTCGAATCAGCCGTCTATTTCGCGATTGCGAAATTCTTGGGTCGCGCCACTTTTGCCACCCCTCTCGCGCTCTCGCGACCGCGATCGATACGTCGGTCGATCGGCGAATCTCTGTACTTGGGATTAAACCAACTTCATTTTTTCTTTTGTTTTCTAAATTGTGTTGTTAAGTAAACTGTTGAAAGCGAAGAATATTTTAATGGAAATTCCAGAGCGACGACATAACGATCTCGTGAACAAGAGTTGCGAAATGAGAATGCAAATATAAAGTTTTGTTGAAGATATTGATGTAAATTACAAAATTCGACACGATCTTACAGGATGACCTAATACTTCAACTACAGTGTTGTTTTTGTGGAATTGGTTTGATAATATGTTGCGAGCGATGGCGTGAATGTAGTGCGTTTGTCGAATCGTCTCGAGATTTGGAAAACGAGCGGATCGTACAGGGTAACAGGGAGTAAAACAGTAGAACCGCGTTGTTATTGATATCTGAGAGTGCGTGAGAATTTATTGCGAGATGTAATAAGAGACCGTTGATCAGATTATCATTATTCCTTTTTACGTGTGTTTATAGTTATTGTGAAATTATAAAATATATTACTATTGAACTTATTATCACGTGTAATACAACCACAGTTTTATCACACGTCGGTCTTGTTTTAAGGTATGTAACTGCAGAAGTGTAGTTACAGTGTTCCTCAGGATGCTGTTGAGCTGTTAGGACACGGGAAAAAGATTGAGCTGCTGTTTTCTTAAAAGGAGAGAAAAGATATTACTCTGTTGGGAACAAGTGAAAGACTGGGATATCGCTGCTCTGTTAAGAAAGTGTACAAGGTTGAAATGTTGTTACTCTTTTACGAGAAAGTAAAAGAGGAGAGAAAATATTAAGGTGAAGCAAATGATCGGGTTGCTCTTGTTCTGTGAGGAAACAGTGAAAGATTGAGATGTTCTTCTGTCAGATTAACGCCTTCCCTCTAAAATTTTTAATTTCACAACATAATCCCACTTAATTTGCAATTTTATGTCGTTCTCCTTTAATATCCAAAAAATCAAGTTTTATTGTTTTTTTAGTTAATTTCTTAGATCTTATTTTAAAAGTAATTTTATCGAATTTCATGTTCCAGAAAATCTCTATTTTTTCGTAATTTTATGTGATTTCTCTTTAATGCCTAAGTGCGGATCACGATACAAGCAGAGGGATATCAAAGGATGCTAAATACGCTTATCGAATAGGGCTTAAATCTTCAAAGGGACGTATGGAAGCACAAATATCAATAAATCAGCCAAATATTTTAAAAATTATTTGCACAGAGGATATGCAAATGCTCGAGTGAATATTTGCACAGGATGACTTGCCCGTGGAAAATTTATTTCCACGTGAAATGGAAAGCGTAATTCACAAAATATAGATTAGCCACACTTATAGATTAGCGGAAATGGGGGGTTCCTGAGGTGACTCTGAACAACTTTCTCCTTTACCAAAATGTTGTTTGAAGCTTCATTTTCGAATTATTAACGAAAAACACTGGCCAATCACAGCGCCCGTAGAGCGAGCGCTCAGGGACGGGCGAAGAGAGGCTATCGTGAACGACGCGTACGCGTGACTTCTCGGTTATCGATCGCTGTCAAAAAATGTTGACTTTGCACCGCTATTTTTATAAGGCTTTTGCCGTCATTCCCACGTTTTGTATAAATTTTTGGAAAAATTGCAATTAGTCGGAATCGCGCGCGAACGAGCCTCCGTTCTTCGTCCCTGAGCGCGGGCTCTACGCGCGCTCTGATTGGCCAGTGTTTTTCGTTAATAATTCGAAAATGAAGCTTCAAACAACATTTTGGTAGAGGAAAAAGTTGTTCAGAGTCACCCCAGCAACCCCCCATTTCCGGGTGTTCGAGGAGTTACGGGACACCCTGTATACCCATTTTTATCAAAAATTGTCAGAGAGTTTCGTTAACGTTTGTCAATTTTTTCGATCTCCCGTGTAGTGTAGTTACAATTTAATCGTTATATGAGATGGATACAAGTGTTCTTTAGCTACCTATGAAGAATACATGTGTTTTGTTTAATTTGGTGTAAAAGAATTACAATAATAACTTATTGTTAGTTGCGTCTTGTACACTCAGTCAACAAAGTTCACACAAGCAAAAAAGTATTCCGTCCATACGGAGAGCTTCGGCAGGGAGTATTCAGCACTCGAAGGGTTAACGTTAACTTGGAAGAAAATACTTTCCATTAGGTGCTGTTTCATTCAAAACTGATGCTCGAACATTTTCATACGTGTTGCGAAAGCAAAGACGAACGAAAGTAGGATATAATGTCAAGTTAGCAACAAGTTGAAGTCGCAACTGGTAACACCATTCCGATCCTATCCAGTGAAATTAAAACTAACGCTTTAATTAGTATTTCGTCTGTTTTTCGCGTATATAAAGCAACGACAATTATTCAAAGTTATCGCAAGAGAGACAATGCGATGTTTAAATTTCTCTCGGTAATTAACACGTGATGCTCGTTGTCGCAAGAGTAACGACTGAAAAATATGTGGGTACATTTCTGGAGCACAAATTACTGTCACATTAGGCGTTATAATTTGGGCAGGAAATAACGAGAAATTGTGCGCATTAGTATAGCGAAGTTAATGATGCGAATGACGAGGTAAAAAAGTGGAAAATACTCTTAAACACGGTCGACAGTTTATTACTCTTTCATTTTTCTTCTTTTATACATGATTTTGAAATTTCTCCGGCAATTATACGCGATTGTATAATTTTTATCAAGTCGTTAACCCTTTCGCGACGGCGGAACTAGCCATCGGTACGCCACTAACGAACGGGTCGTCGTGCCATTAGTGCACACCGTACACGTTAAGAGTGTCTCGCGTTTTTTCAAATCTTAGAGGATTTCGTTGGAACAGCAGAAGACTTAAGGGAATGTTGTTAAAGCCTTGTTCTGTATTTTAAAATAAATCTTCACTTTGAGTTGTTGCGGCGCGCTTAGTGGATGCCGGATATAACCGGCGCTAGCCAATGTGAAAAGCATTTAGTGGACGCCGGATATAACCGGCGCTAGCCAATGTGAAAAGCATTTAGTGGACGCCGGATATAACCGGCGCTAGTCGCGAAAGGGTTAAGTGTTCTTGATTTAATTAAATTTTGCGAAAAAGGATGCACGACGATGATTTCCTTTAGCGAGGACCTTAAATGGTATCTCTGTGAATTTTGATATTCAAATCGCACGATTTAGTTTATATTTAACATTTGTTTACATTTTAAAAATTATTTTTTTACTGTTTTATTATAAAATGCTCTTCAGCTTCATTTCTATTCAATTTACACAATTAACGACATACAGTTTCACGTATCGCGAATTCTTTTGATAAAAAACAGCAGTAATTTATCGTGTTATTGTTTATTGTGGAATTATCAAGCATATTTGATAAATATTCGCACGTGAGATCGTTTTATGTAACTCAGATACAAAGGTTCGTTCGTTTAAATTCGTTTGTGGAAAATATCATAAACAAATAACGCCGGAAACTCAAATTTATGGAATGTTAATTTTGAATAGCGACGCGTGCTATTTGGCGAATGAAAGAATTTCCCTGGTGAGGGGGTAGTATTATTTCACAACACGAATTCTTATCAATATTCACGAGGGGATTGTGTGCAATTGGAAATTGCGCTGAATGCCTAAACGCAATGCGCATTTTTCGAAAGAAATATGTCACGTATCGGCGGTGTTGTGATAATTTCGCAATTGTAAGCTGTATACAATGGAGGTTCGTCCATAAGGGCTGCGTCCCTTTAGTATAAAATGAAAGTTTCTGGTTTATTTTTCTGTTTGTAAGACAGTGAAGTTCGATGGAATAATGTCGATCTTTTTTACTTTTATCGCTACAAATTCTCACGAACTGTCACTGGCTGTATGATAAACATCGAATGTTTACTTTTGTCAAGACTTTTGGCCTACGTTGGTAGCGTTTAGCGGGAGACTTCCGGTTATGACGATGGAAAGAGTCGCCTTTTGCAGAAAAATTCTTATCTTCTGTATTAAAAATACTAAAAAGCTTAGTGTTCTTGAAGTTTTGGCCATTTAAAAAGTTTCACAGTGCTGGGTCAGAAAAATGTGTTATTAATTATCAGTGAAATTGTTCAATTTTCTCCAGAGTTCTTCTCGACATGTGCGGTTGGACGCGTGTCACAGTGAAAAAGGACATCGAACCAAGATAAGAAGCGACGTTCCTTACAGGATGACCTAACACTTAACAGTTCGTCGTTTTTCTTCGTAAAATCTTACATACCCAGTGTTTCCACTAGTTGCTCGATATTTCGAACAGTCCACAAACTTCTGAACTTCGAAGTCTCCTAGTAAATGTATACAGACGCACACGAGGAAATAATTCACACGTATCGAAGCACGACGGTGTAGATAATGTCGTTGGATAAAAATTTGAAGAGCCACGTCGGTAAAGAGGTAAACTGTAGACGGGATTATTAGGAACAGGGACAATAGAATTTGCATTTATCGCGAACTTCGAACCGGTTGCATTTCCATGAAACGTCACAAGTGTCATTTCTTTCAGAATCTACGAGCGATCTTGTCACCGCGGCGAACAGCGCGCTCTTAATCCTCTATAATCTACTGTAACATTCAGGTAACGTTCCAACGTATTTATTCTTGTTTCAAGTTTCATATGTTGCGTTTTCTTTGTCACGGAATGCGCAAAGTAGTCGACATCTTTACGAAGCTTAAGACGATACCGTTGTGGACGTTCTCGCTGTGTTTTCACCGTCTGTTTCTTTCTATTTTCTTAGACGATTGCGATGCAGATTTGTTTCTATTTCTTTCCCTTAGATGTGCAAGTAGCCTTGTTTGAGTAATCTAGAATTTTCTTGTTTACTTCGACTTTTTTCTTGTTCTTTTTGACTAGCAATTCAACTTCGATTCGATAGATATTTGTGGGTAGTTGTTATGGGGGTGCACCGTGAGGCGTCTGAAAATAGGTGAAGTTTGGGAATTTTTTTGCAGGTAACTACTGAATGGAAAGTTTCAATTTTTTCGGACGGTATGAAAGTAAGGTCCAGTTTTACTCTCGAATTTTTGGAAAGCGAAAATGTTACAAAATGGAGGAGTTATGGCGAATCCTCTGCTGTTAGAACGTCGATGGCTGGTCTCCATCGCTGGCAGAGATTGGACTGTCTGAAATAAAAAGTTCTTGTTGATTCAGGAATAAAAATGTATTACCTACAATGTAGCTTACGATTTTTTCGTTATGTCAATTATTTAATTTTTTAGAAATGTTTGAAGTTGATTTTTGTAGTAGAAAGAGGTTTTTCCTCTTCAAACTGCCACCATTTCTATAATAATTAGAATTTTTCAAAAATCTTAAGCTACATTGCAGATAATACACTTTTACTCATAAATTAAAAACAATTTTTTATTTCAGACGTTCCAATTCTTGTCAGCAATGGCAGCCAGGAATCCATGTTCTAGCAAAAGAGATTTAGCAATTCTTCAATAACTCCTCCATTTTGTAACACTTATACTTTTCAAAAATTCCAGAAGAAAGCTCAAAGTTACGTTTATATCCTCAAACAAAAGTTAAAACCTTTCGGTTAGCAGTTACCTGTAAAAAAATTCCCAAACTTTACCTATTTTTAGACGCCTCAGGGTGGCGCACCCCTTAAAATAGACGCTTTATTGAATTTCGTTGAAAGGTACTTCGGTACTGGGCAGCTAATGTCGAACCTTAAGGTGATTTCTAAATTCTGTTTGTTGATTGTAGCGAAGTTTGTATTTGCAGTTTAGAAGAACAATGGAAAAAGTTGTAAGTCGTTTAATTGTCAATACGCGACAGAATACGAAATGGAAAACCTAGGCAGTATTCTTCGAAATATTCACGTAGAGTTCGGATATACTTTCTTGGGTTTTTATCGAACAAGACAATTGCTATTACATGTCGGGAGTGCTCGGTGTTTCTAGAGAATGCCACTCTTGTAATAGTTTTAATTTCACTTCCACTTTCTGCACAATTGTGTCAAACAACAGAGACAAGTAACTGCAGTTTCAAATCAGAATGTCAGATAAGATTGTATCTGGTGATTGTACAGTTTCTTCCCTCGGATACTGCACAAGGATTTTATCGCAGCGAATTTACTATGTTCGAAACTTTTCAATTTCGCTACACTTAACCGTGTTGGTCCTTCGAGGATTTATGCGACTCGAAGAAGAACTTTGAACGTTAATAGGCGTTGCAATTGCTGAAAATGGCAGGCCTAAGAAACGGCACGCTTGCATGCAAATCCTGAGTCGTTCTACGAGGTGACACAAATTATTTTTCTACAGATACAAACTTTTCCCGTAAAAATAGCGATATGAAAATGGACGAAGGTGTTTTGGAAATCTCAATTAGTTCTCTGTAGGTGAGAAAAATTTAGTGTTTCTAGTTGTAGTGGCTTTTAGTTAATCAAGGATGTGCAATTAAGAAATAAGTATGTAACATGGTATTTTTCAGCAATTAACGACCAAGTATGGAAGATATTTTGATATTTTCATAATTCATATTTTATTTTTCTTATTGTCATAATTGATAATTCTCAACGAATCACGGAAAAATACTGATTACGAGTTATGATATGAAATCCCAAATAGAGTAGAACCAAAAGTAAGAAAATAGAAAAGAACGCACTCTCTCGCAAAGAATAATTTCCTCGTAAGTAGCAAAAGTAAGAAAATTAAAAAAAAAACGCATTCTCTCGCAAAGAATCATTTACACCCAAGTCCCAAAAGTAAGAAAATAAAAGGAAACGCATTTTTTCAGAAAGAACAGTTGCAAATACCAATTTTTAATCCAGATCGTTAATACAATTACAGCAAGTGCACTCGAACAAATTACGCGAATTACTGAACAATCAGAGGGAGAGAACAAAGACTTTGTACAAATATCCGAACATCTTGGAGAAAATCCAGAGTTTCAGCGCCAGAGAAAGAGAGAATGAGAGAGCGATAAAGAGAGGCGGAGGACTTCGCCTGTCTGTAGTTGCTATTCGAGGCGGCGCGGTGCGCGAAAGACGACGACGAGGACTAAAAATGGCGAGAAACGTAAACGCGGCTGCTATACAAATGCTAAGCGGGCTCGATTTGCATAATGAGCAATATAATTACCGCGTGTCACTGAATACGCTAAGATGACCGACGTAGATGGCAAGATGTTCCTCGTTTCCTCGTCCAAATTCTCCGTGTTTTTCCTTCGGAACGAGCCGCATGCGTCGTTTTTCTTCGCCCGGAGAAACTTCACCCGGCTGAATTTAGACCGGGAACATATTTTTCACGCTCTTCACAGAGCATTTCCTTTTTTTGTAGGGGGAAATTACAGGGATAGCGAGAACAGAAAGATTAAATATCCTAATCACCCAAGTACAGTATGAAAAGAGAACAGCATGATTTACGTAATTCATTAAATAAATTACTATACGTGAGATCATTGCTTTATGATTACCAAATATTGAAGCTGGTTCCTGTGTACACAGTTTTCCTAAAAAAAGGAATTTCCGTATTTAAATTTTCTACAATTGTCATTCGAAACTTCAAGCTCCCCGAGAAATAGGAAACCAATAATGTAGGAATTGTATGCAAAAGTTAATGTAGAGCTGTGTAACTCTCTGTGTGAAGTTTTTGGGAAAAAAGGCGAAGAGTCACGCGGAAAAGTTCTAGGCTTCCTAAAAAATATTGGACGTTTCTGTCTATTGTCTCATTGATTAATCTCGCCGTGGTCGCTAATAAGTAGACTCCAGATTTTTGCACAAAGGTACACAGAGTGCACGTAACAGGCAAAAATATAGTATTCGTTATAACATTTAGTGAATAAAACAATTGCCTATCTATCTTCTATTTTCTTAATCATATTCATAAAAATATGAATTTGCATAAGAATCGTCTAACAACCTTAGAAGATGCATGCGACCTTAAATTTGCAATTAAAGAGCACATCGGTTGTTTTTGAAATGTAAGTGAAATTTTTCAATTCCTAGGTTTACAAATCTTACAAATCTTTTACAAATTTAAAATTAAGAAATAAATTCAGCGCTCACGTCCATTCGTTTTATTTTCACATCCTCTCGATTTTGTCCTATGAATCTTTTGGCAGTTTAATTATGCAAAAATTAAACATTGGAACGATGAACGAAGAAATTTATTGGTCGTCAGTTCTACCAGTTGAAATTGATATTCGTTTTAGATACTATGAATAGTCTTCGTGTTTGTTATACTTGGATCGTAATCTGTGCCATAAGTGTGACTCAATGTTGGGTGAAAACGGGTTAAGATATTATTTTTGTGTATGAAAGTGCATTAGAAACCAGAGGTAAATTTACGTATCCGCTCGTTGGGAATATTTTCGATAACGTTTCGATTGCCTGTGTGATTGCAGGATTTTTTGTAATCTCGTAAGAATGGAAATTAGGTTTACCATTTGGCAATTCCGTGTTTGCGTATTTCTAATTGGTCGGTTATAAAGATGATATATGTGAATTGTTTATGTTATGAAACGTATCGAAACTGGAACAAGTGTTGTGTAAGAGCAGTATTGTTTAATTAAATGGGTGTTAAAATACGTGAAATAAGGAACGTTACCATTTCGACATTAGAAGTAACAATGAAATGTGTTCAAACTTCGAGCTGTTGATACATTAGACGTTTACGTAAGTTCTATTTAAACTTATTCTCAGGAAAGATCATTTTTGAACGATCCTAGCAATTAAAATATATTCTTTTAAACGATTTAAATTTGAATTTGAAGAAATTAATTTCACTTAAATTTTAACTTGATTGAAAAAATATCGTGCTGTTACAGTTAAATCATTTGTTTATTCATATTTTCTAACAGATAGAAAATAAGCGGGAATAATAAAAAGAAAAATTGACAAAATGAAAATTTAAGGATTGAATTTCACTTGCGTCAAAAATCTCAGTTACATTTAAACTTCACTTGCGTCAAAAATCTCAATTCCATTTCAATTTCAATCACAATACAAATCCTCTGAAATTTGCATTATTCCTTTAATTCGTCAAGCTTGTTTTGATTATCGAAATTCCGTATATACAGCACCACGCTAAAACTAAAGCACACAGTTTAAGTGTCTCTTCTATGAGAAATCAAATTTTAATTTTTTTTAAATTTGCACTCCCTGAAAATGCGTTCCGCAGACGTAGGTTCGCGTGATTCAGTTAAAAGCGAGGGTTTCCGACAGATTTCCGCACTGGACTTGGCGAATTGAAATTTGCATAGACGGGCCAGTTGATACTCGAAGTCAAAGTTCTAGTCGAAGGGTAGGCACACCGGTCGACCACGAACTTTCCAACGGAAGAACAGTTCCGAAACGATTTCGAAACGTGTTATTAAGTTGATGTATGGCCTCTTTGTGGACGAACGCTCGGGATACTCCCGGCGGCGCACTTTCGACAGTAGTGATCTTAATACGAGCCTGATGTTTAGTTTATGATCTAAGGAAAGGTCTTTCGTGGTTTATTAAAAATTGTGGATTTACCGAGCGTTTTTTTTTTTTTTAATTTTATTTTACTGCTTTCAAAAGTTTCAGTTAAGCGATACTTAAGACAGTATTCCTCGGGAATTTGCAGCGTGTCGTTGAATAGTTGGAATTAATATTTGACGGAGTAGAATTTATCTATTTTCAGTTTTACTGCCATGAAGAGGAATTTGTTTACACTATCCTATATTACCTTATGTGCAAAATATCAAAATATATTTCACTTCTTTCTCATTTTCACACACTTTCTCCCTTTCTACTTCCGCTCGTTATCTCTTCTTTTTCTTCCTACTTCCTTCAACCATTTTGCTATTTTTTCACTGTATTTACCACTGACTGTGTCCTTAACCTGCACTTTCCCTCTCTCGAATTCGTATTTAGTGAAAATGTAGGATTTAAGATGTGTAATTATACTTGTTATTTTCTTCTCGATAATTTTAGGAAAAGTTCAGACAAATTTTGTGTTCCATGGAACGTATGAACGTTAGATACTTTGTATTATAGTTGTACGTTATTTTGACAAGGAAACAGTGGCAGCTTTGAAATTAATATCAAGTTTTCCATTTTTCTTAACCCTTTCGCGACCAGCGCCGGTTATATCCGGCACCCACTAAATGCTTCACACTGGCTAGTGCCGGTTATGTCCGGCATCCACTAAATGCTTCACACTGGCTAGCGCCGGTTATATCCGGCATCCACTAAGCGCGTCGCATTGGCTCGCGCCTCAACAATTCAAAGTGAAGATTTATTTTAAAATACAGAACAAGGCTTTAACAACATTCCCTTAAGTCCTCTGCTGTTCCAACGAAATCCTCTAAGATTTGAAAAAACGCGAGACACACTTAACGTGTATGGTGTGCACTAATGGCACGACGACCCGTTCGTTAGTGGCGTACCGATGGCTAGTTCCGCCGTCGCGAAAGGGTTAATATCTGAAATTGTACTATAATTACATTCGTCCAATGTTATCTACATCTCTTCAATTTACCACATTTATTCTTCTCCTCCCAAAATGAAGCTTTCTTTTTTTTTTTTTTTTGGTACTCTGGTGCTCTGTATTTTTTACAAAATTATCTCTAAATTCCAATAATCGAGTAGCTATGTCAATCCGCTAGAGTAGAAATCGAAGAAACTTCTCCACTCTTCTAGAATTCTTCGTATCGCCAAGTCCACTTTCTTAACGTTTTCACCTGCGAATTTCGAGTAGCGCGTAAAACGCAGGAAATGTTAACGAGTGACAGCGGCGAACGATACGTGATATACCGCACGACATTTGCGTTTCCCCGGTACCTTTTAATTGCAGCATAGTTACATGATACGGCGCCGTTACAACTGGTTAATTGGCACTTTGCTACGGAAAGAAGGAATCCCGGTCTATGAATGAAAACAGCGAGAGTTCGTTGTTCCCAGACTTTCTCTGAATCTGCCCGCTAGAGTCGAGTACTTCTTTTAATAACGGCCGGGTATTAACGAGCGAAATCATTTATCTGGATCGCGACGATTCAGTTCTCGCGTGTCCCGCAAAATCTGGTGAAGGGCCACTTCGAAAAATAGATTTTTCGCGGTGTCGATGGAAGAAATTTTTGCGTGAAAATTTAGTCGTCGTTAAGTTACTGGTATCTTGTGTGAGACACTCAGAAGCCGAAGTGACTAACTTCATGAAATTAAATTTGTTAAATTTTTTTTTTATTTAAGAAAGAAACGTTAAGTACGAAGCATGTGCTTTGATGCTAAAATTGGAAGAATTTCAGAAAGTGGAGTTGATCATTTTGGCTTCTGAGTGTTTCATATTACATTCTCGAGTAAAAATTTTTGAGTTGGTAATATGCATCACAAAATTGTTACAATTTTAATGCAGTTTCTGAATGAAATTTGAGGCTTCTGAAAATCGGTAGAGTTTGGGAATTTTTTTCATGGGTAACTACTGAATGAAAAGTTTCAATTTTTTTCAGAGCATGTGAACGTAGCTTCAGCCATTCTCTCCGATTTTTAGAAAGCAAAAATGTTACAAAATGGGGAATTTATTGCGAAACCTCTTCTGTTGGAACATCGATTTCTGGCCGCCATCGTTGGCAGGGATTGGTTCGTTCGAAATAAAAAATTCCTTTTGATTTGTAAATAAAAACGTACTGTCTACAATGTAGCGTGCGATTTTTCAAAAATTCTAATTATTACAGAAATGGTGGCAGTTCGAAGAGGAAAAACCTCTTTCTACCAAAAAAAAATCAACTTCAAACGTTTCTAAAAAATTGAATAACTGACGTAGGTTACATTGTAGGTAACACATTTTTATTTGTAAATCAAAAAGAATTTTTTATTTCGAACGGTCCGATCTTTGCCGGCGATGGCGGCCAGCAATCGATGTTCTAGCAGAAGAGGTTTTCCAATAACTCATCCATTTTGCAACATTTCTACTTTCCAAAAATTCGAGAATAAAGCTGAAGCTTATCTTGATACCCTCTAAAAAAATGCAAACTTTTCATTTAGTAGTTACCTACCAAAAAAATTCCCAAATGTTAGCCTATTTTTAAACGCCTCAGGGTGGTGTACCCCCTTAATGCTATTATTATTTTGCAACAGATAGAAAATAAACGAGGATACTAAACAAAAAAAAATACGCTACAGTTTGATAGCTTTTCCTCCCAAAATATGAATTTCGATTTGGAATGTTTATTCCATATTTTGTATCGAATTCTTTTGTAGCATTTCGTTGACAAAAAAAATATTCGAGCAACAGAAGCAGCACGATTTAATTAGAATTATGCTCTTTAAATATAATTATATTGTATTTTCCCTTGTTTTTTGCATTGAATTCTTTTGTAACGTTTCATTGGCAAAAAGAAAGAACATTTGAGCAATAGAAGCAGCACGATTTAAATATTTTCCCTGTATTTAGCATTGTATTCTTCAGTAACATTTCACCGGCAAAGGAGAAGCATCGGAGCAATAGAAAGACCGCGATCCTTCCGATATGTACACATTTCAATGCTACGTTATAATTTCGTAACGAAGAGGGAAAAGAATGATCGAGCCCGGGGCGGTCGACAATCATTCTCTCCTCGTGCGATCGTCACCACGTGCCCATTCAATTCTGTTATGCTTCCTTCGCACGTGCACGCGGCGAACGTGTAAAAATCCCAAACAGGCCGTTTTCGATCGGCCCTGGAACGTTTATCGCTAGCGAACAATGAAACCGTGGCGCGTTTATGGGGCCAACCCTTTGATCAGCGCCACGCATTTTTCACCATCACCTGTGGTTTTCAGCCTAACCGGCCCATTTTTTCGTCGTCACGAGCGCGTATTCACGGGGAACACCTGTTTCCAACGCGTGGTCCCTCGCGATTTGCCCAACCGAGCGGTTTTTTTCTCTCTCCCTTTTTTTCTTTTTTTACCAACTTTTCGCTTCATTTGCAAATGACGCTGCGCGGTTTTTATTAGATTTGAAGAGTGCCGGTAAGGTAGGGAGCAGAGAATTTTGTAGATAGATAATGAGAGAGAGATATGAAAGATGATATATTGGTTTATTTAATGCACGTTTTTGCAATCCTTTTACTCTGAATATGAATGAAGAGTCCAGGGGAAAATGGGTGAATGTTTGTATTGTGTCTTCAAATATTATTTAATTAATTAACACGATTATGATTTCTTTTATTTCTCGACTATGCATTAAGCTTCAGTTTTAATGCTGTATTGGGTAAGAAGTGGTAATGTGTTACAGACTAATTATATTTGGTAAGCTTTAGGTCTTATAGATTTAAGCGAGAGTTGGAATTAAAATTTTCGTTACTGATGTATCTATTCTTGTCGCACCCTGACCAAAATCTGTGCCACGAGTCTAACTCGTCCTTTTTCCATGTAAACTGCTCTACCCTCATCTTTATTCAAAAATCGTTAATTTCGAGGTATCTGCAACAGATAACTCTGAAAGTGAGCAATTTTTACCTGAAAGAGCGTTACTAAAATTGAAATTAATATTACACCATCTAACAGGAACAGTGTCACACGTTCTTTTTAAATAGTAAACAACGCATCTAAACAATATTTCATCAGAGACTCTCAAAACCCACAGACTTTTCTCTAAACCGTAAAAGAAACAAAATTACAACTAAGAAATAACTTCCTACCGCGAAAAATTTCAAACCGATTTCTCGAAAAATCTACTTTTCTTAGTTCCCTAGTGTTACTTACTTTTGATTCAACTCGCGGACGAAGAATTCTCACTCGCCATACTGTCGTAATCATTCAAGCACCAATCCGTCCAGTGTAACTGACACTTGCTCAATCGAGTCAGCTCTTACTTTAATTAACCTCTTCTTTCTCGATTTTCCCAAATTACTTGGATGTTGCACGTCACACACATTCACTACCTCGACCCCCTATTCCGGACCTCGTCTTCGAGATATTCGTCACGTGCACGACGAAACTACCGTATTTTGACGGATCACCCTATAGACGTGGAAGTACGGAAAAGCACGTTGTTCTTCGAGGGTTGGGGCGCCAGTTGCCTAGCGACCGGTCCTGGAAACCCCTGTAGTCCCTTCGGGGCGCACCCCGTGCAACTACCATCAGGGGTGTTCTCGACACGCGTTCAATCTCATAGTGTCTCTATGACTAAATGCTCGAACTTGTGTAAGTGTTGTTCCAGATCGAGTGTATTTGAAGATTCGGTAATGTTTTCTTCTTCTTTTCTTTTTCAATTTATCTATTCGATGTCGCGTCGGCTTATTTGTCTTTGGCGACCAGACATTTCTACGTTTGCGGAGGTAGATTGCTTAACTTACTTTACTTACATTAATGTAAGAAATGCGAGATTTCGGTGGCGAAGTGGTGGCCTGGACTGTGTCACACTTTTAGAGAATTAACGGGGTATTAAATCGAACTACCGAAATTCTCTTCACGAATTAACGAATCGATTAATTGTATCGTATCTTGCGCATGAATTAAAGCATTCACACATCTTAACGTGTATCTTCTTCAGGTTTCAAATTATTGTTGTTCTATTCTATGAAAATTTGCTACAAAGGAGAACGAGTCCTTTATCTTCTCACTATTATCGAGATTAGGTTTATCACTCGCCAGATATCATCACAACGATCTTTTTTCTATTTCTCAGTTCTCCTTCTCTGTTACTCTTAAATTTCAATAAATTACCCAGTCTTTTAGTATAAAAAGTGCTAAGTTTTCGAGAATTTCACTTTCTCCAGGTTTCAAATTATTGTATGCTATGAAAATTTACTACAAAGGAGAACGAGTCCTTTATCTTCTCACTATTATCGAGATTAGGTTTATCACTCGCCAGATATCATCACAACGATCTTTTTTCTATTTCTCAGTTCTCCTCCTCCTTTATTCGAGGAAAATTATTATTAAATTACCTTAAGTTCTCGAGAAACTCTATTATTCTCAGATTTGAATAAATTACCTCTATTCGTAATCTAGTAAATTCTCTTTTAGCATGAAAAATATTTACCAAGTTTTCGAGAAATTCACTTTTGGCCTGCTCGATCGGGAATTTCGATTCGCTGCACGGCCCTGTACGAATGACGGCGATTTAATTGCGATAACCTTCATCGACCTCGCACAGCCTGACCCAGAAAGGACCTCTGACCACTGGTCGAATAATGAACGAGCGCTGCAACGCGCATTTCCAAAATAGGAAGCTTCTTCCTATTAGCTCTAAAGGCGAAGGATGTTTAACGAAGCGCAGGTTGTAAATACACTCCCGTTCGTAAGTAGTGTATTAGTACACTTATCGAATGTGAACGAAATCTAAACGGTCATTATAAAATTATGAAGATCCGTCGAAAAAATTGGTCGATTTAGAACCCCTTAGTATAAGGAGCATATTCTGTATTTTTACCGATTAATACTACCGCTAGATTAACTGGATCTTTAAATTATGAATTTTACTTTGAACGTACACTGTGCCATGGTGAAATTTTCATAAATTCGCGACATTTGTGAATCACCTGGAAAATGTGTTAGTCAAACTAAATCCTCGGTGTTCGTTCATTTGATACACAGCGATTTTTTTTTTTTTTTTTTCATGAAAAGTTTATCTCGTCCTTTGACGTCTCAAAGATGTATATACGCTGCAGAAACGTGTCAAATCGTTGTAACTCGAGCTGTTGAGGATAATATTGTGTCAACTACGAGAAATGTGATATATTGTACATTAGTAACACACGTATTTCAATAGCGTAACAGTAACCTAAAAGAAACAGTGCCCCTTAGTTAGTAATAAATTAATACCTGAAGACGAAATGGAAAATCTAACTTAAATTCAGACAATCCTTTTCCATTTCTATTGCAGACAATCCCACGAAAGAAAAAAAAAGGAACGCTTTGATATTGCAACAAAATAATATAGAAACTGTACGTCCTTTAACCTCTTCAGGGACACCGACATATATGTGTACCTTTAATTCCAATATCCGCGATAGAGAAAATGTGAAAAACACAATCTCCCGAAATCTCGAGAAATCTCCTAAGGAAAGTAGTTTAATTGCTACCGATTTAACACGAATATAAATGTAACTACGTACAAAAATTCGGTGAATATTTTCTAATTTTAAAGAAAATCGTGCCTGGAGAGGTTGATGTTTACTAAAACGAAATATAATTCATAAAATATTACTAAATTTAACACTTACCGAAACTAATCCGGTTTATTCGAAGTTAAAAGCAACGTTCAACGAAATCAACGAAAATTACGTACGAAAAAATCGCAGCTGTGTTTAAACACGGAGAACGATTTAATTAAACTTTACTTTGGCCGCGGTTCACTTTCAATCAGCTTGGGTAAAATTGATGGGAAAAGGCGACGTTAGTTCGCTGTACCGAGAGACAAAGAAGCCGTTTCAAAGTTGCACGCTCGACCACGACTTTTCCATTTGCTTTCGCGCCCCCTGAAACCTTTCAAGGATCAAGGATCAAGGATCCCGCTGGCAGGTTTTCCGAAGGAAACTTTCACTCGGCCAAGGCGGAAAGAGGAGCGGCCAACAGGCCACGAGCTATCGGCCGCGTTCATTGTCAATAATTATCCTTATCTCACTCGATTCTTGTCATTATCTTTTCTACGCGCGATCGTCCATGCGCCACGCTATTCTCCTCCGCTGTCTCGCCCGCTGATAAGATCTTATTTATCGCACAGCTGGATGAAAATCCATCGAGAAACACGCCACGCATCGAACGATCCCACGTTTTCGAAATTTTTCACCTTAACGGCGCGAGATTGGAACAAGAAAATACTTAATGATTTCGAAATAATGGTGCATTTTCATATTTTTTTTTTCAAGCGAAAGTGTGACGAGTGTTTTGCTAGAATTCTTCACGAAGAAGTGAGTTTCTTGAGCGACTTATTTGGGTATAGTGCCGAGGGAATGTTGAACAGTGAGAAAAGAAGGAAGAAAGTTAAAAATTGTGAAAAATGAGTAAATAAAATAATTGATTTTCGATACAAACGTTTTGCGAATTTTAGATTATTAGTAATTACGTAGGAATTTCTGATTTTTCTGTAAGCAAAGGACTGTTAATTACGTGTAACGTTGAACAGTGGGAAAAGAAAGAAGAAAGTGAAAAATAAGTGAACGAAATAAATGTAAATATTAATATCTTTTATATTATAATCTTTAAATTATGAATTTTACTTTGAACGTACACTGTGCCATGGTGAAATTTTCATAAATTCGCGACATTTGTGAATCACCTGGAAAATGTGTTAGTCAAACTAAATCCTCGGTGTTCGTTCATTTGATACACAGCGATTTTTTTTTTTTTTTTTTTCATGAAAAGTTTATCTCGTCCTTTGACGTCTCAAAGATGTATATACGCTGCAGAAACGTGTCAAATCGTTGTAACTCGAGCTGTTGAGGATAATATTGTGTCAACTACGAGAAATGTGATATATTGTACATTAGTAACACACGTATTTCAATAGCGTAACAGTAACCTAAAAGAAACAGTGCCCCTTAGTTAGTAATAAATTAATACCTGAAGACGAAATGGAAAATCTAACTTAAATTCAGACAATCCTTTTCCATTTCTATTGCAGACAATCCCACGAAAGAAAAAAAAAAAACGCTTTGATATTGCAACAAAATAATATAGAAACTGTACGTCCTTTAACCTCTTCAGGGACACCGACATATATGTGTACCTTTAATTCCAATATCCGCGATAGAGAAAATGTGAAAAACACAATCTCCCGAAATCTCGAGAAATCTCCTAAGGAAAGTAGTTTAATTGCTACCGATTTAACACGAATATAAATGTAACTACGTACAAAAATTCGGTGAATATTTTCTAATTTTAAAGAAAATCGTGCCTGGAGAGGTTGATGTTTACTAAAACGAAATATAATTCATAAAATATTACTAAATTTAACACTTACCGAAACTAATCCGGTTTATTCGAAGTTAAAAGCAACGTTCAACGAAATCAACGAAAATTACGTACGAAAAAATCGCAGCTGTGTTTAAACACGGAGAACGATTTAATTAAACTTTACTTTGGCCGCGGTTCACTTTCAATCAGCTTGGGTAAAATTGATGGGAAAAGGCGACGTTAGTTCGCTGTACCGAGAGACAAAGAAGCCGTTTCAAAGTTGCACGCTCGACCACGACTTTTCCATTTGCTTTCGCGCCCCCTGAAACCTTTCAAGGATCAAGGATCAAGGATCCCGCTGGCAGGTTTTCCGAAGGAAACTTTCACTCGGCCAAGGCGGAAAGAGGAGCGGCCAACAGGCCACGAGCTATCGGCCGCGTTCATTGTCAATAATTATCCTTATCTCACTCGATTCTTGTCATTATCTTTTCTACGCGCGATCGTCCATGCGCCACGCTATTCTCCTCCGCTGTCTCGCCCGCTGATAAGATCTTATTTATCGCACAGCTGGATGAAAATCCATCGAGAAACACGCCACGCATCGAACGATCCCACGTTTTCGAAATTTTTCACCTTAACGGCGCGAGATTGGAACAAGAAAATACTTAATGATTTCGAAATAATGGTGCATTTTCATATTTTTTTTTTCAAGCGAAAGTGTGACGAGTGTTTTGCTAGAATTCTTCACGAAGAAGTGAGTTTCTTGAGCGACTTATTTGGGTATAGTGCCGAGGGAATGTTGAACAGTGAGAAAAGAAGGAAGAAAGTTAAAAATTGTGAAAAATGAGTAAATAAAATAATTGATTTTCGATACAAACGTTTTGCGAATTTTAGATTATTAGTAATTACGTAGGAATTTCTGATTTTTCTGTAAGCAAAGGACTGTTAATTACGTGTAACGTTGAACAGTGGGAAAAGAAAGAAGAAAGTGAAAAATAAGTGAACGAAATAAATGTTTTTCGATACAAATGTTTCGTAAAAATTAAATTATTAGTAATTACATAGGAATTTCTGAGTTTTCTATAAGTAAAGAAGGAAGAAAGTAGAAAATTTTGAGGAATGAGTAGATAAAATAATTGTTTTGTGACTTTCTTACATTAGTTACGAAAATTGCAATTATTCAGTACCTATTCTCCTTTTCTTCGCAACCAACTATCAATTCCGTCATTATACTTGAGTTTTTCTTCCTTACCCATGTACTTTTGTTTTCTCCAGTCGAGTCATTAGTCTTCTATTTTGCAGCAACTATAATTCCTTCCTTTCCTTTTCGCGTATCTTAATGTCCTTTTTTTTCGAGATCGTAATTGAGATCAGAATGTTAGATGTTGAGTAAGAGACATAAAGGTTGGATTACATCGCAACGATGAAATAAATTTTGTCGGTAAGTTCTTGCGTTAGTACGAAACAACAAGGTGCAGCAGAAGTTAATGTGAACTAAATAGCCCTGATACGAAACTTTGTATACGTAAACACTGTTTCTTGTGATTTACACGAGATAAGTTGTAAACGACGTTGGTCATTATCTATGGTAAACGAATTATTTGGATTTTAAGAAGAATTCAAGTACTCTGGGAAGATAATTATTGAAGAAAATGATAGGAAACAAGTTACGTTATTTCAGATTTTGATAATTATCAATTGCGAATTATTTAGTAATTTTTACTTATGTCAATGCTTCAATTCACACAGCTCTCTAAAAATGTTAACAGTTCCAACTAAAAATTCTTCTATTTAACACCATACTTTTGACAAAGAAAAAGGCAATCTTAAACTGTTTACCTATATTTCCGAGCTACTTGCTCCATTGAACAGAAAACTTTTAACTCTTGAAACCAAATTACTTTAATTCAGATTTTGATATTGGCCAGTTGCAAATCATTTATTTCTACTTTTATCAATAAGCAAATTTTTACTTATTTCAATACTTCAATACTACCGATGATTTCGCATAGCTCTCTGAAGAAAAGAATTATCGTATACAGTAAATTAAAAAAATTCTACAGGCGAATACCGTACTTGAAAGAAATAAGAAAGGGATTTTGAACTGTTTCTGAGTGATTTATTTTGTTGCTGTGAACAGAAAATTTTTTAACTTTATTCCATACGCTATGAATGGTATTTCACATACATAGCTCTCAAATCTTAAACTATTTCTAAGCTCCTTTTGTTTTGTTCCTTTCAACAGGAAATTTCTAAACTTCATTTATGTGCTACGAATTCGATAATATCGTCAGTTTATCGCATTTGATATACACTACCGGCCAAATGTTTCGAATCACTGTGCATTGCAAGTTGCACAAAAATTCCCCAAAAAAGTTAGTATTTATAATAACTTTTCACCGAATTTTTAATCACTCAAATCAATCGAAATGAGGTAAAGTGCGATTGATCTTCGCAACGTCAATTTCAAATCAAGCAATTAGTAGCAGATTCGATATTAATATAAATTGGCAGGTGATTCCAAATTTTCGGCTGGTAGTGCACATGCATAACTCCCAAAGTAGTAGGTATTCGCAGGATGCACACCGACTTTCCACCTATTTACCTGTAATAAACATAGCTTATTTCGTGCAGTCATTATTCTTTCATCTCTCTTCATCAACACACAGAATACTTAACATCTGTCGATCACGTATCGATTAGACCCGACGAACGAACATTTCTCGCGAGAGTAATACGAGAGTAAGTACGAGTTATTTCCACGTCGGTATCGAGATTTGAGAATTCTTTTTTTACACTACGTACTCCTCTCGACTAGCTCGCGTGCACGCGTTTCGTTATCGAGCATTCGCAGTGAAGTCTCGTTGGAAAGCGTTTCATCTTCGCAATAAAGCTGCGCCGTATATCCGAACTTTTCAAACATGAAATTATATTGTTCGCAGTTCCGCTTTCGAGAAGCCTTTCCGCCGGAGCCGGCCGCGTATTGTTTGCTTGAAAAATTTGTAGGCGAATGACATTGCACGTGTGACAGTCGCTCGCGAATAAAACACACCCTTTCCGTATTTTTTACGTACAGTTGCCTCGGTCGAAAAATGTCGATATGACGAACGAAGACGTTTCGAGAAAGGAGATTTTCAATTTTTTGGGGGAAAATTTGACTTTTTTTCGGTGGGAAATATTGGAGAACCTCTGAGGTGATATTCTATCCGAGGTCGATTTTTCCTACTCTGAAGGATTATTATACATTTTGTATTTTGTACAGCAAGTGAATTAGGTGTACCTAACAAGGATTGTACAGTTTAAGGTTTTTTTTCTATTTGGACATTGTTGGTAACGGGGCTTTCACGGATATGCAATTTATGACATGTATTTAACGAGCAAGCTACATTAACTTTTTTCTTTGTATTTTAATCGAAAAATGAGCTTGCCATTCTTTTCTGTCAGAGTTTTTATTACTGTACGATTAATTAACGAAAACACTTTGTGCCTTTGATACAACAGCATTATTAGTTAATTACTTAATTCAAGAGATTGCTCTTGGAAAAGTAGCCTGCTGTTTGAAGTGGACTGAAGGTAAATCCGTATCTGTGTTAGATAACGTCAACTGTTTACACGTTAAAAATGCAAAAACAGATTAATTTTCATTTTAGCCTCACCGAGGAAACAGCATTTCTATCCTTAACCCTAAGAAGAAACTTTTTATCAATATCATATTTTCCGTTTTTCTCAAGATCACCTGTATGTATTTTTCTTCTGTAAAACTTCCCTCCTTCTTATTCACCCTTTGAAACCATTCAAATCATTTACGTGGCCCACCCTGTACAGCTTCCCGATTTCCACGGAAACGTATTTAAAAAAGGAAGCAGCTAAACGAAATCCAAATTATCCACAGTTCAGTAAATGAAATACTCCAGATTCGACGTCTCCAATTACAAACTTTTATTATTCATTCGAGCATGCTCTTATCTCGACGTCAGCCCCGCTATGAGAACAGAAAATCCCATATATTCACACAAAAACTGTCCACCAGCACAGCGTGCCCCCCTCTTGTCTGTCACTTTCCCGATAATCCAAGAAATGCAATTCGACCCGCATCGCGCTGTTTGTACGGGTCGATGCAGCGAGGGGGATGCTTAGAGGTTCTCTTATCCATTGAACAATCCTGATGTTGACCCTGATCCTGGCGAAGGGATGAAGAGGAGGCTGGGTCCTGGAATGCTGTATCCAGCTTCAGGCTGTTCTCTTCCCTTCTTCCTACCACCCCCTCTCTCTCTCTCTTCGTCTCTTTCACTTTCATTGTGTTCACCCACTTCCGTCTCCCTCTGTTCCAACGTTCTCTCTGTCCTCTATCCTCTCGTGTTTTCCACCTTTTCCATGTCGACCCTTCTATCTCGCCTTTTCACTCTCTCACCTTCTTTCTCTCTCAGTTTCAACCGCAGCTCTCTCTCTCTCTCTCTGTCTTTCTCCCTCTTCTTACGTCCGCTCTGTGATATATTCTCTACTGTACACGTTGGCCTGCGTTGCTTCTCTCCGTCTGACACATCCACCATCACCACGGTATCGCGATCTTTCTCCTCTTTGGTCTAGCTCGCGGCCCATTCGCCTCTGCTCCTCTCGTCTTAGGGGCTCTCATTTTGTTTACAAACGCGCGTTTCCCTTTTGCGTCGCGCGTCGCTCGAGGAACCGTAATCGTTCCGCGTTGTTACGCCCTCGGCCGGTTTCCGTGCTCCACGCCGCCTCTAATTACTCGAAACGAACCGACCGACCGCTTCTGCAACCGTGTGCGTTCTCCTGCTTTTCCAGATTTTCGCGGATCAGATGCATGCTGTTGGTTACTTTTCTGCCTTTTGCGCGATGTGTCGGTTGGTTTGTAGCCGTTGCGTGAGTAATGGGTCATAAAATGGAGCGTTTCGCGGGGCGTTTTGTACGATGATTATTCTCAGGTAGAAAGCTGGCTTCTTCAGGTTTTCGATACACTTGTTGGATTCGGTCTGAGAAATGTTCGCTGCAGGTTTCGTGGTTATCGTTGTTTCCAAGATTTCTCAGTTGAAACTGAAATTTTTGCTGCTGTAATCCAGTTTCTGGGTGAAGATTTATTAATTGGTAAGGCGAGTGCTGAAGTTAATAACGAAAGTCGTAATTCCATATTTTCGATTTATTTTTTCACAAGGTTGTACTGCATATACCGAAACACCCTGTTTAAATGCACACTGAAACCGAACTTGGGGGACATCGTTTATCTCAAGTACACTTACAAGACCTAATCCAAACGACACACGACATTATCAGTGCGTCTCGATACCCTGATGAAGCTAACTGCAATGCTGACAAAACGTCGGAATTCAACATTTCTTTCGAAAGAATTCGAACTACTCGATTTTTTCCAGTTTCAGCTATTTCACATTGTCCGGTTGAAAGTGAACGTTGACCGGCCACTATAATGCTCGTTTCACTGTGCATTTTTGATGCCACTCGATTAAGCTGCGTGCAAGCTACACGTTCATTTTCAGTCGGACAACGTGGAAAGACTCTTAACCCTCGGAAGGCGAATGGTTTTAGGTGGGAGACGAATTCATTTTGACCCATAGCAGAATTTCTATTGTACACGGATTTATTTTGGGTATAAATTTGTACACTCTCAACTGTATATATTTTACATTTGATACGTCAATTGTTCCCGTACAAAACGCAATCTGACTTAATCGCTGTTGAGTCAAACTGACCCTGCATTCGTCTCGCTTTTCCAAGCACTCTTACACATCTAATTTGTTTACACTCCTTTAGGCTTGAATTTTGTGGCGTGCAAACGAACACTCGGTCGTTTCATCTAAACGCACCTTCGCACGCCCGACAAGACAGAGTACACCTTCATTCGCCAGTGCGATCGCGTTGGAGCCCGTATCACTCGAAAGTAGTAAGCTCGCCAATAACACGTCCAGAATCCCCGCCGCTGATATCAATAATTCCGTTGAAACGTAAATCTGCTCTGGAAATGTTGTTGGTTCACGTTCCCCGGAAAAATGAGCACCCCTGATGGACACACGATCCGTGACCAGGGGGCGAAGCACAGGGACCAGAGAGAGAGACGAGAGGAAAAAGAGAGACAGAGGTGGGCCAGAAGAGTGGTGGAACGGGGCAAAATAATCGGTTGGAAAGGAACGGAGAATGGTGTTTCGGTACGTAGGCAGTGGCCTGCCCTCCTCGACGTCCCCTTTGCCCTGGGTCCTCTGGTCCCTCGGGGCCTGCTTAGGCCCCGGCTTAAAGATCTCGACCATTCTAACGGCGCGTCTCGTTCCCGTCGCCGGCGGTCCGCGTGTACTTACTTTTAACCCGCGCTCTCTTTGTCCACTGGGGAAAAGCTCCTCGGCAAATCGAGTGCTTTTCTATTATTAACGCGTACCGTGGGCGTGTGTACCGGCGGTGGTACACGACAGTTTTTGGAAATGGGAATTTCGTTAACGCTGGGTTCACGGGACGCGTTTAGAATTTCACGAGGAAAATTGTATAGAAACTATTTATACTTCTCTGCTATCACTTATGCTTGTTGTAAATTTTATTTAAGTATGTAATATCCTGTAGTTTCGTTTGTAAGTTAACAGGGTGGAATGAAACAAGTCGTTTTTTAAAGAAAATGTGCGGTTTCGTTCACGCGTCAATTTGAAGATAGGTATATAAGAAACATCCGTGAACCTAGTGTTAAACGAAAAATGGTATTCTTTGATTTAAGGGGGAACCCTAATTGACGGATCGAAGAAATCGATTTTCTTTTCGTTGCATAAATTAATAATTTCGTATCCTGAGGATGTGTTCCCAAAGTGTTAGATCGGAATTCGAAGAATTAACAGACAGAAGTATTTATGCAGACCGGAGGAAATTTTAAACGCGTCGAATCGAAAGCACAACTCAAAAAAATATTTCACCCTTGCACACATTTGCACGAATATCTCCTTCAGAGGGCAAACTGTTAAAATGTCAGAAATTCAACTGAAATCGATATTTTTCTGTAATTAACACGTTTCACGAGCGAAATTCACGAAACCCTCGTTTATGACTGGGTGATTCGATTTTACTCAAGTGTCGATTGTTATTAATACTTAATTTCGTTCAGTTTCTGATCTTCTTAGCTCTTGAATATACGTGTTTTTTCATGGAATATTATAGAATAGTGTGGTCACTGATAGGTCACATCGTCCTGAACGTGTTAAATATTTTAATGCGACTTTTTTAACTTTGTTTCAACGCCCCGATAAAACTTGCAATTTTTCCGTGACACGGAACGCGTTAATTGGTAACGGTGCTTCCTCGAAGCGTGGCTTCGTTGTCGTTTGTGCCGCTGATAATACGTATTACACATAGAAAATACTGATATATACTTTTACCTGTTAGAAGAGGATGTTTCCACAGTGAAGATTTTCAATCGGAAATTTTTAGTAAGATTAAGACGAATATTTGGTTTTGTATACGTTAGTTCTGGACAGTTGGACTTCTCTGCAGCGAAACCAAGACTGTTACCAATTAAAAATGACTTCTTCAAAAGTTTGCCGATAAGAATTTACCGAAACCTTAATTTACATAATGACTTTCATATCACATACGCTACCACTGAAAAAACTTCAATCCCATTCGTTGAAATGTATTAACCATTGAAACTAACCATAGAAAAAAAGAGTGAGCCAAGTGACAATAAATTTCGCTCTATTAAGTTCCTTACAAAACTTCCACTTTGTTAAACAAAATGACTAATTTCATGGAATTCGACATACAAGTCTTACGAGCGGCAGCGTACAATCCGCTAACGCTAAGTCGTAGATAAACGAACTGCACATTTCCCCAGCATTTTTCTCTCCACTTCAATAATTTCATACCTCGCGAGAGAGTGAATCAGGCGTGAGAAAATTTCATTAATTTCCCGATTTCCCCGAGACGGGAGAAAGTGGTGGGGAGGTTACTTTAATGTTTACCTTGCCTTCGTTAACGAAGGAGAGTACCTTTTAACGTAATTAGGCCGCTGTAATCTAATAACGATATACAATCGATGCACGCGGGATGAAGGGTGGAGGATAGGGTTGCCCTGGATCAATTTGACGCTGCGTCGTCGCGTTAAATATAACAACGAGACTGTGACGTTTACGCGTGCGAGTAATATAACTTGAGTTGATTGAATAACGAGGCTAATTTGCGCGTTCGGACGAAAGGTAAATTTTCGGGCTGGCGGCGGTGGCTCTCCTACTCGTTACTCGTATATTCGTACTTTGCATAAATTTCTCGATTGTTTCGCGCTCGTTCCGCCCGTTATAATTTATCGAGTGACCGGGAGGTTCTCCCGATCGGTGGCCCCCCATTTATCGTCCAACAGAGGGAACGATCGACCAAACGAATCCTCCCGCTGTTTAGTACGGAAAAATGTGTAATTTCGATTCCCTCGCGTAGCAACGCGATTCTGTTGCTGCAAACTGGAACAGCTCTGTTTGGAGACCGAGTTTCGAGGGTTTCGCAGTGGTTATTGTGCATTTGGAACCTCAGATGAGGCTCGTTTTAGGGGAATCTCGATCGAATTTGTAGAACCCGAAAACGTCTGTAGAACTTCAATTTCGTTCGTTTCTGTTGGATATAGGCAATAAATTAAAGGATATGGTACTTCTTATTTGTAAAGTTATTCTTTATTTAGGCTGGAGGAAGGCACGTCTATGCTCCACGATAAGATTTCAATATTTAAAAAAAAAATGAAGAGGAGAATATCGACGTTCACCCATACTAAACAGATGGTTACTATGTCATTCTGTTATTGGATGTTTACAGTAACCTTTCTCAGTACTTTGATCAGTTTTGCTGTCTCCGATGTATTCCTTATACGTTATACACTACCGGCCAGATGTTTGGAATCACTGTGCGTTACAAGTTGCATACAAAAATTTCCAGAATAAAGTTAGCAATTTTAACGAATTTTTCCTCGTTCAGATCAATCGAAATGAGGTAAAATACTATCGATCTCCGCAACATCAATTTCAAATCCATGAAAAATTAGCCGCGGATTCAATTGTAACACAATTAGCAGGTGACTCGAAACTTTTGGCCGGTAGTGTATATTAGGTGCACAAATTAATTCGGTGCCTTTTTTCACAAAGCCTTCACGACTAGATCAACTCAAAACAGCCACAATACTTCAGAGACCGTCCAAAATGCCGTCGAACTTGTGTTCGATCTTTTGTAAATAAATATTGAAATTTGTGAGAAAAGGCGGCGAATTAATTTGTACACCTAATACATATTAAATTCTTAAGTTGCAGTTCTTTAAGAAGGCGCAAACATGTGAGCATACGGTAATATTTGCAATTCGCATTTCTACACTTAACGGTAACTGAAGTTTGCGTCTCTTTAAACGCTGTGAGTCGTGAAGACGACGTCAGATTTTTCATATGAGAGCAAAACTAAAAATAACTATACGTGAATCTGATTAGCTTTTCGTAGATAAGTGTTTTTTTTTATTTGCACTAAAGGCGTAGGAACAGCAGTAGGTAAATAGAAACTTGAGCAATATGGAGCGTGAGAGAGTTGGAGGGTTAAATCGACTTGGGAAGTTTCTGTCGTGAACTATTTAGCTGCTGTTGACGCTAAGTAAGTGCTAAAAGTGCAGTTTTCGGATTGTTACGAGTGTCGGAGTTGCTGAACTTGCTGAAGACGAGCTCAGCGATTTTCGTATTACGAAACAGATAGCACGGTGTTGTATACGTCGGTGTATTATCTTTTTCGGAAAAAAGCTCGAGTTCGTGAGAAGGGAATGTTAAACGAATTTTCGACGAAAATCAAGGTTTCGAAAGGTAAATGAAAAAGGCGTTGTGGATAATATTCAGACTTTTATTGTACGATCAGAAAGTACAATGTTTACCATTTCGTGTCCTGAACTGAGCTTTGCCTTATCGCTGCGCCGAGGTCCGTAGGTTCAGCTTTAAAAAAGCTGAAAAGCTCACTTCATTTTCAAACAAAATGATAAGACAGCGCTTAAAATGATAACACGGTGCGGTGCAAGTTTGAGCTAACTGGTATAATACGTAAATTATATGAATAAATTTTCAGGTACTAGTTATTATTTGCATTGCTATATTAACGTAAAAAATCGAACTTTACAGAGTACAGACGTTATACATGCGTCAAAATTCTAGAACGATTAATTTTGTTCAGGATCTGAATTATTTTGCAACGACTTTGCGAGTCGAGTAATTTTGCATTAAACTTGTAACGACAGAGAGATTTTTTCAGATTCAGTAAGTAGATTTTAGTACAATTTTAAGTAAATTGAATTTTAGTAGATTTTACTCGAATTCGATAAATTTCAGTAGAGTTTAGCAGATTTCCGTAGGTATGAAAAGATTTCAACGCGTACTGTTATAGTAGCATACACGAAATATTAATAGAATTCAGCAGATTTTAGTAGATTTCAACCGAGTTCGATAAATTTCAATATGCTTCACGTTCAGTAAGTTACGAACAGAAGCGTACATTACTCCAGAGTCGAAAAGAAGAAGGAAAAACCTTAACCATCGACAAGAAGAACAAACGACATGAACGCAAATTACAGCGCCGAATATCGATTATTAACGATATCTTACCCCTGAATAATCACGTTGATTGCACTTGAGCGTCGTTTCGTACGGTCCTAACGTGAGCTCGAAATGCAAGGGTAACCTAAAGAAAAACCCTCAGTATGTTCGTTGACTACGTTCGAAAGGGTCCCAGGCTTTTCCATTCAGCGCGCCAAGCGAAAATTCAAGAGATGGCAATCCTTCATCGCTTGCGTTCTGATTTATTTCTTTGTTCGACAGTTGTCTGATTGTTAAGTCAATCGAGCGAACTAGACACAGATAGAGAATCTTTCGACAGAGAGAAAAGTAGAGTCCCGATGTATAATCGTAAAATACCAGTCTCGGTTTAACGTTTAAAACGCAAAACGAAATGGCAAGCTGGCACGAGTGTTATATTTTCGACTTTATTTTCACCTTTCCCACTTGGAGTTTTTCTCAGGTAAATCTAGTTATTTATTTGGAAGCAAAAATTCTAAGCGGAATTTGAAAGACGATATTTGTTTCGGTTTTTATTTCTTCTGTCACACTTCGGGTGCAACGTCAGACGTTGTCCGTTTGGCGGAGTATTTCGAGGGCAGAGAGTTAGTACGGAGGAATCGACGTTCCTTGAACACGATTAGAAAGAGACAAGCGGTGCAGATTTGTATTTAGTGCAAGTATTGTTGAAAGTGTACTCAGAAATTCGATGGAAAATTCTGAAAAGTGGTTCTCGAGGATTAACCCTTTGCGATCGGCACATTTCTCTGGTTGGACTATCAGCTAGTCGAAGCAAATTTAAATTTTCAAAGTTATTTTTGCATAGTTGATTTATTATATATATAAGGATATTGAAAAACAGAATATTTTGAAACTGATACATTTTGTTTAATACATACTAGTTATAGTGCATAAAAGTAAAACGTTTTAATTTTTGTAATTTTCCAAAGTATGATACTTGACAAAACAAAGATCATGCCGCCATAGCGGCGACACCGATTTCTAGAACAAAATTGAAATGCCGCCACTATGGCGGCACCGATCGCAAAGGGTTAAACATTCGCCGTTTGGCGATCGCTGTGATAGTGTCTTCACGAATCGTTCGTCAAGTCATAGCAGAGAAAGAAATCTCGAGGACAGTAGTAATTGGCATCGTTTCCGTAAGTGTCAGTTTTTTGACAAATACTTGACAGACAGTAGCAGAGTAATGAAACGAAGCTTTAAGATCGGGGCTTTTCTAATAATTCGTCACGAGTTGATATTTGCTTGGAGCAATGTGTGATTTATTTGGACCATTGATCGTTGGAAAATGAAGGCACTGTGACGGCATTCGAAGAATTTCTGAATTCAGGAATTGATGATTTTTATAAATTCGGAATAAAGAGGCTAGTTGATCGTTGAGAAAAATTTATAGTGTTTCGCTGTTCGTTAAAATAAGCGTTCTACTTTTTGTTTACTTAATTCAGTCACATTTGTAATAGAAACGAAAATTAGTCTATTTTTTAATTGTATTTTAATAATTACCCCTTGCAATACGTAGAATCTGAACATCGAACGGAATAAACTGAGTGATCCAGCTAAACAGCGAAAGGGTTAAATATATCAATTCAGTCTGAAGTCTTATTTAAAAAAATAATCTCACACTACCACAAAATCTTTCGAATTTCACGCAAAGCAAAGTTTGTTACGACATATTGTATTTGTCCTTTTGTCATATTTATTTTTTACACCTTAAAGATTTCACGAAACACTTGCTCTTACAATATAAACTCTTTTTAATGAAAAAATCAACGTCACGCAAAATAGGTGATAAATTCAATTTTTGTTTTAGATTTCTTACTTAAACCAGCACACTTGAACCGCAGGCTAAAGCAGATCGAAGAAACTCGTAATACGGAACACTTTTTACTGTCCAAAAGTTCACTTCTCTTCTCGCAGGCCATGCTGCGACGATAACTAATTCCAAGGCGTGTTTTATTTGACAAAGCTGGTATATTCTTCGAGCTCGCGATAACACAGCTTCCCTATCTCCGCAGTGAACTCGCCACGGTAAAATAATCTCCTTGAAATTATTCGTTTAGTACAGAAAAGAAAAGTACGCCTTGGAGTTCCTTACAGCGACGTGGCTCACAGGTAGAAAAGTCGGAAATATATACAATTACTGTCTCGGTCGAAGCATTCTAAAACTGTTTGAAGGTCGGAACGTAGCTAGAACTTTTCCACGATTTTCCCCTCGGCACGTTGAATAGCTGGGATTTCGAATTCTATTGGTCGCCGAAGGTTTTCGTCCAACCTCCCATTGGCAGCTATAACGAGTCCTTTTACGGGTAACGAGTCGTGCATTCCTAGAGTTGGGACTGGTAAATTCCAAGAATCGACCATGACCGTTAGAGTACCGTTCAAGGATATCGGTTTATGACGTTGCCTGCCAAAATCCAGGATCGTATCACCGTTTCACCGTTACTCTTCCAAATGTTACTCTCTTCAGAATTATCCCGTAATGTCTGCGCGGGTATTTCCACTTGGAGACGTCATTTTTGGAATAAAAAATTATTAGGTAAACAAGGGACTTGATTTAGCCCTTGTGCAGGCGACCAAAATGTTCAGGATTGTTTCAAGCTGTGATATTTCAAATTGTTTGCGCAAAGTTTTATTTTGGAAACGTGTATCGATGTGAAAATGCCTAAAAAGCAAGGATCCCGAGTGATTTTACGGTGTTAGTTAATGTTAACGTGGGTATTTCCATTTGGAGATGTCATTTTTACGCGATTTTTAGAAGAAAAAACGAGGGACTTGATTTAACCCTTGTGCAGGCGACCAAAATGTTCAGGATTGTTTCAAGCTTCGATATTTCAAATTGTTTGCGTAAAGTTTTACTTTGGAAACGCGTACCGACGTGAAAATGTGGAAAAATGTAAGGAACTCACGCGATTTTACGGTACTTTCAGAAGAACAGAAAATTGTCGAAGGAAAATGTAGAAATGGCTGCCTACACAAGGGAAGAGGAATCTGAGACTTTGTATCAGTGTTTGTGTTAGGTTTAGGACATTTAGAAATTCCACACCGAATCATTCTTTTTCAGGAACTTAAATTGTTTAAAGGGATATTCCCCTTTGGAGATGTAATTTTTAGGGGCTTGTTAGGGGCTTGAAATTTTTCATACACGTTTGGTAATGGTTCAGGAAAACACAGTGTAATTTTTATGTAACTACCTGAATTATTATTTTAATTGAAAGACTTAGATTTACTTTGTTGTACCTATTCATTTATACTGCAGCAGTTCTCTTTTCTAAAGCTATCATGTACACAAATTTATGGTTGGACAAAATTTAATGTATGCTATCGATGGAATTAGTATTTCTGATAAACGCAAAATTGGGATTATAAACAATGTTACCGATCTTCAAAGAATTACCTCAAATTCTTAGTAAATCACAAAGCACCACCCAACGAGGCGACTGAATCCCGAGGATGAACAAAAATTGCCGATCACACTCAGATCCTCGAAACTCGATCAAAGTTGAACGAAACAAAGGGGAATCTGTCTGTGATTAAAAACAATCGTCGAACTTTCTTGTCGGAGAACACAGCGTTGAAGTTAAGGAAACGCGGTAATTATCCGAAGAAAAGCAGCGCATTGAAAGCGTAAACACAATAACGAGACGAGAAAGGAAAGGAAGAATCGGAGAAGCGACGGAAGCGAGCTCGTCGCCTCGATGCACCGCGAGGAATTTCAATCCCGCTGTTACCTGGGCCGCGGTTTATCTGGAAAAGTCATCGAGCCGCTTCACTCGTATACACGTCACCCTCTCGCGTTCGCGAGAAACTCCGGCTTTCACCTGGCGAGCAAGAGGAGGCTAGCGGTGGTCTCGGAACCGAGAGAGAGATAGAGGAGAGGCTTTTTGCGATGTTGCACTACCTTACCTACCGATCATCGAGCCTCCGGAAGAAAAGATCCCCCGGGCCGTTTTTAATAAAATCGCCTGCCTCGCTGGAATTTAACGCGAGACGTAAACGTACGGCGCGCGGCGTGTTCAATTCAAATTAAATGTTAAAAAAGAATCTCCTTTGAAAGGTACGAGACGCCTTTGTGCGGGGTCATCTCGCGACAGACACGGGAAAACGTGGTATTGACGCTTTCTGGACCAGGTTTCCGGGGTTGTCGACGCTGTCGGTGAGAAAGCTGCGAAAGTGTGTATACAGAAAGAATAGAAAGTGTTTCTGCGATGGGTTCTTTTTTTGTTAGAACGCGGCAGAACACAATCTGTGCAGCCTGTTTTTTTATGACAAACCTTGTAAATCTTGTTAAGCATTTCTATCGGAGCTGTAGCATTACTGGCGTACGTTCTTGAGATTTCTAATGGATTGGGTGAACTGAAGGCGTTTTCTAAAAAAACTTCTCCGTTGGGTGTCGTTTGAAATGAAATTGTTATCGTGCCATTTCTGACTGAGCCGAGCAACTCTTCTATTCTTTTCGAAGGTGGTGATAAGTGGTGTTTTTGGTTTTTATAGATTGCTCCGATGTCGCTTTTCTCTTTCGCGGTTTGTCACTGATTCCGGGAGTTTGAAGAGTTTAGATCACTCTTCTGTTTATGTCAGCAGAGTGTCTTCGTTGGGCGATAGAAGGACCACGGGGCGGGTATCGAGGAGATTTATGCTGATCTGGGAACTGTTTCCCTTTGTGTTTATATTGTTCAGGCATCGCCCAAAAAAGTGCTTCTGCGCTGGTTTTCTTTTGTTTTCGTTTAGTCCTTCGAGTGCTCGCTAAAATGTGGTAAACAAGTGGAAACGTTTTCGTGACAAATTACTCGTGAATAATGTGGAAATGTGTCTAATTTTTAATCATCTCGAGGGACTATAAACGCATTCGTTTCCTCAACTTCACAATGCTTGGAATCATCTGCTAATGTACGAAGACATTTTCTTTTCCCCTGTTTCAGGAATTTAATTAAACCGGGCTGCAAAGGGTTAACCCCCTGCCTTACGATTTTTTAATAGTTACACACGCAAGCATCGGCTGTTTACTGTTTAAATGCCACACCGGGTAAACGAACCTAGAATATTGCACATTATTCGCATTTAACAATTTTCAGATTCATAAGTCGAAGCTACAGTTGGAATTAATATTAATCTTTCTTGCTGATGTCACTGCTTTTGTTGCATCTTAATCGTAATCTGCGACACGGGTTATAAGGCAAGGGATTAATTAACTGAGTAATTGCTTGGTCGTGCAAATTTAGTTAGGATTGTTAGTTTGAGTTACGGTGAATCTTGTGTACAAATTCGTGTACTTGAAACGTTTTAATCTTCTTAACATTTTTCTTAGCAGCGTTCGAGAATGTGAAATCGAATTTAAAGAAATTTTCACGGATTTTTGGGCTGCTTTGGAGAAACTTTAATTAGAAGAGTTGAGTGTTTCGAGATCGATTTGTGAATTTGTGAACCGGTTAGAATTCGCCTGAAAGGTGAATAGTGTTTTGTGAAATAATTGTTTATTAATTGAGTGCGAGAGTAATTTGGAAGCTATAAAAGACTGTGTTTGATTTTCTTAAATAAGAATCACATCATTTTGTGCAATTTTAGCGCGGTAACTATTCCGAATTAATTGAAACAAAGGAAGATCGAAATGGCTCCTTCTTTCAAGATTCTCGTTGCGAAATCTGCAAAGTGTCTTCGAAGGGAAAGACAGGGAAGCGTGTGAATTCACAAATTTAACGATATCTTCACAGCACACTTGACGTCGCGTGAAAACACAATAAAGAAAACTGTACAAGAACATGTCAATATTTCAGATAGTAAAATTTCCCTTTTTAGTACCATCGTCTAGTAGTATCCATCATCTTGAACTCGAAGGAACGAAGGAAAAACGCATCAACTTTACCTTTCGCTGAAATCACGATCAAACGTCACACTCTTTACAATCAACCTCACGAAAGAACAAGATTAATCCTTAAGTTACAAAGGTCGTAGATACAACTCGTTTCGTAACTATGTAATCACTCGCAGAAAGTGTACGAGTAATTATTCACGTGTAAAGTGTCTCTATTATCGTCGTTTGAAGAAATTTTTTTTTCTCCACGTAAGATCGTTTAGGATTTTTAATTTCTTCTCGCACGACGTGTAATCTTTCGAAACGTTAGGAGACATATTTTGTCGTATTTTCTGTATGTTACGCGTTAATTAGTCATGCGAGATATCTAAATGCGAGAAATCCTCGGCTAGACCGTTAGCTATGAAACTGCGTATTTCATGTTTGAAACTACATTACACGTAATACGATTATTAGAATTTATTACACGCAAACAGCAAAAATTGTGTACTTTCGTACACGACGTCGAGAAGTTCGGTAATTTGGAGACCAAAAAGCGGACAGTCGCTTGCAAAAATATTTCAGGAAAAAGTGTAATAAGTCGGTACAATATCGAGTAGTATTAATAATATTTAATACAGAAACTGATGCTCATACGTAACGTTGCAAAGTATAACATTGAAAATATTCCTTTTCGCTGAATAATTCAATATTTTTGTAACACGGTAATTCTATACAATTTCGATTAATCTGTATTACATTACGCACACGAAAATGCGTTACCGAACAACTTGAATTTCACAACAAAAAATCATCAACCCTTTCACAATTAACATAGACACATCCCCAAAAAACTGAAACGTTAATCTCTGAATATTTTCAGAAGTAACTGTACATTTCCATATTATTCCTTTACCACACTACCAACAGAACGGAACAAAAAATCCTTGCATACATACACACGAATATTTCGCAATTTTCAAAACATTGTCCAAACCCACGCAAAGAAAAAGAAGAAAGAACCAGTCAAAAACGGTATCAGAAAGCAAATGAAATCCGTCAGGATGAGTTCCACGACCGGTTGCTTTCCGACGGACCTCTCTCTCACTCGAGAAAGAGGAGAATCCTCGAGAAGGGAACGAGTTTGGAGGCCTCTCGCGCCACGATGAAGCTCGTAGATAAACCTAAGAGAAAAGGCGCGTAGATAGACGAAGGAAGGGACGTGAACGTCATCTGAGGGTACATACTTACTTACTTACACGATCCTCGCCGCGTGTGTTTGCCGTAACAATCAGTTGTCTGTTGACTCAAGTGGACTGTTAGCGAGACATCGCTAACGCAGCAGCACGGCGACCGCACGAACGCCAACCGTTCTCCCTTTGCCGATCGCGCTGCCCGCCGGCGAACATCGGGATGACCGGAATGTAATAACAATCGGTGTTCCCGGGCTTTACGTGGCCTGGTCCCCGGACGTTTCGAATTAGAGAACCGCGAGGAATTCTGACGGCTCGGGGTGTACGACCGGCTGGCATAACCTTCGTCCTTCACGCCCTCCGGTTTCGTCCTGATGACTTGTTCGGTTTACGGGGATCGTTGTTCCTTGGTTTCGTGGATCGCGGTCGATGGGACTTTTCTTCGGGTTACTTACCATCTGAGAGTTTTTCGCGGTAGGTGCTCTCGAGAGTACTGTCTAGTTATTTGTGTTGCTCTCTAACTGCACTCTCTATGCTCTGTAGTTAGAATGGTAAGCTTGACTCTCGAGAGCAACTCGCGATAGTTTTATGGAGAATCACGGTTCGGATAAGGGGAGATTGGTTTTCGGGTCGGAGAAGGGGATTTGAGAAGGTGGAAAATTTGGGATTTCTGGGTACGGTTTAGACTGCGGTTGTGTAGTGGATGCGTTATTTGGTGGAATTGACGTTCTGGAGAATGAAACGTCTGAAGACTGCAGTGCATACATTTATAAGGATTTGTATACGTATTTGATTGTTTTGGCGTATTGAGTTCGTCAGAATGCCAGTTCGTCTGAATACGCACCCACTATACCACAGATTTATGCGTGTTTTTCCGTGGTTTGGAGTAGGAAGGAGATTTGAAGTAAGTGAATTATTGGTCAGAAAATTGAGTAGAAAGAATGTGGATTTGTTAGATTATAATTTTCGAGGTTGATTGCGATTTTCGTTTACTCTTTATTTATGTTTTCCTGTGGTTTCAAGTAGAAACGGTATTCGAGAAGTTAAAATAAAGGAGTTTTTGGTTAAAAAATTGAGTAGAATGGGGATTTGTTGCTCTTTATTCGCGTATTTCGATTCGCGAAAAAGAAATTAAAAAATTGAAGTGAACAAATTTCTTATAGCAAATTGACTAGAAAAATTTGATTCTGTTCATTCAAATGCCTAATTTGTCACGAATTTTGGGGTACACGTAGTTTCTGTCAAGTTTTAAACGAAGGAAGGAACGTTTCCACATTTACAACGAAAAGAAAAATTCAGCTTTAATATATGAGGGTCGATTAAATTTCAAATGAAAAATCGTAAATATTTCTCGGGGATAATGTTTCTCCGTCCTTGGTGCATTATCGCGTTAACGTGTAACTTTATTAATTGAAAAATGTTGCTGTTTACGAGTACCAGATATAACGGGTTCCATTTGCCGCGTTTTATTTCGCGGAAGGAACACCGTCGAATCAAGAGCGTTCAATCTCTATATATATTCCTTTAATTATTTATCTCCTGTTTAACGTATTACCTTCAGCCGTGGTACATTAACATCGCGTAAAAATAATTTCTCCGAATCGGCAGAAATAACAGAAAAGATAGGACGGCTCGTTTAACGTATACGCAATTTTCAACTTTTCGCCAAAAATTATTTCGTTAATTATTCCACGTGGTGAATTTTGTTATACTTGAACGCGAGAGGTTGCCTCGGTGGTTCGTGAATTTTATTTTGCATTCCTTGCTAATAAATTCGGACTGAGATGGATACTGATGTCCGCTTAACGTGAATATACGTCCATCATTAATTATTCATTGAATCAGCCGAAGGTGTTTTACATTTTATCCGGTGATCATGCACGTGTGACGTAACGTTCTTAGATCATACTCTGTATTGTTTATATTCTAATCGTCTGTCTACGAGGGATTAAAATAAAATTAAACGAAGGTAAAATTAAAAAGAAAAGGAAACTCTCTCATCTTAGCCTGATTCTCTTATTTTTATAAATTGAACAAACACTAGGAAAGTCGTAAATTTCTGAATATGATAGAATAGAATTTTTAACATCGACAATTGCACCTTTGAGCGTGGAAAACGAAAGATTTCTAAAGTTAAGCAGTTATTTACGTAGATGTGTAAGGTAGTATTTAAAGCAGGTAGAAAATGGCGAAATTTATGGTCCTTCCGACACTTAAAATTGTAATAAAGTTTTACAAGTTTGGAGGAATTGGGAAAGCATAATTATTTACCGAAAATACGAGGAAATGAAAAGCAAAGGGCAGAGAAAGAGGACGGTGTGCAGGGTGATGTGGAATGCCAGAAGTGCCAAAATTCGACCGTCAATTTACAAGCAAACGTCTGCATTTTTATTGCAGGCGAGAAAGTAACGTGACAAGCATCGATTGACAATCGTACAAAGCGATAAATTAAGGATACATATCCTTGATACGCTGCGTAGCTTGACAAGCCATTGTAGATATCCTAAAATCTTTACAAATCTCTGGAAATATTTGTCCTGCTTTGCCAAACAATTCTTCTGATCTAATTTTCTTTCCTTTGCAAATTTTGGTATTCGTGTGAAAAAGACGTAGGCAATTGATTGCTAATTTGCTATTTACAGATCGATGTTAAAATTTGATGTTAAATGGAACATTCATATCTACCATAGAATCTGAATAATTTTTCAAGGTATTTTATTATGAAACGCGCACATAGTGTTCAATTTTCTATCTTAGAATTAACTAACTTACGAACTTCTTACGAACTACTTAAAGTTCAAACTTTCAACTGTGTGTGAGAATCAGAGTGTCCACGGGTACGCGTAGTTCTTAGCTTGGTATCCTTTTGCAAAAGTGAGAAGTTTCTTTGGAAAAGGATACCAATTACCAGGTCCCACCACGAGGAGGTGACTACGCCAGGGACCCGACAAAAATACATGCCCTACTGGCAGCTCTCTATCTTCACAGATACGCGATTCTCATTCGTAGCAAAGGAGATAAGACACTTTATCAAAAATTCGTGTTCTTAACATAAATTTTTAAGGAGTGTCTTATATTTCATTTGAAATTGCAACGCTAATCATTTTGTAATAGTTAATTTAAAGATTGGAAAAATTCAATGCTCTCCTTTGATAGGGTTTCAAAAAATTATAAATCGCGGTCAGATTGAATTCAGAGCGCAACGAGAAATTCGCTATCATTCTAAAGAACCAGCGAGCATACACGACGAATTTACTCGCGAGTATCGCGCGCTACTCGCGAGTGATTAAGTCGCGAATAAACTCGCAGGAACTGAGTGATCGAGAATTTAATGTTCTATGTTTCGAATCGACGATAGCAAAATGTAGAAAGCATTTTTAGTAATTAGCTACGAATGAGAAACGCGTATCACTGTAAGAGAGCGCGCACATTGTACTCGATACAATTTTTCTATCTTATAGTTACTTATTTTATTTTATGGACTACTTAAAAGTAAAACGCACGCATCCCACGACGTCCATCGGCGGATGAATAGAATTATTTTTTATTTTCTTAGGCTAATTTATTTTACCTTATCAACTACAATCCTTAAAATTAAAACTCACACACACGGTTCTTAACTTAGAACTTCGCTTACTTGCTAGTTTAATTTTGGAAAAGGAGAATTTTTAAGAAATGACGCGAATTGCCTAAGATTCACCACTAACAAGATTCGTCATTACGTCAAGAATCCTATTGATTTACTTGGATATTCCATAATTTCTTACTGAATATGTATTCGACAAAGGACGTCGAGGATTGGTATAGTTCCTGATTTTCTAATTGAACTAAAATTCGAAATAGTTGGTGGAAACTGTAGAAGCTTTATTATAAATTGGAATAGATCGATGGGCTATTGTGGAATAATAATTAGCAGTGACAATTGTTTGACACAGTTACCTATGGGTTACCACAGAATGTTCATTAAGCAAATCTCTCGCATCAATTATATATTTTCGTTTTGTAATTTTTCTAGCTAAAGGAATACTTGTAACTTCTGAAAATTAGTAAAAATGAAGAAATTAGAAATTTTGTAACTTCTGAAAATAAAAGATGCGACTCACCACTTACCACACAGCTGGACATTGTAACATAGATTTCGTTGCATCTGTTCATCCTCTCAGATCCATCGAACTTTTGAAATTCCCTCAGTGAAGCATTTGCATCCTCCAAGCATCGAATTTTGGTTCCACCACACAGTTTTGAGTCCTCCAAGCCTTGAATTTGGTTCCACCAGTGGTCCAATGTCAGTTTGAATGACCCAATGTCAGTTTGAATGACCCAATGCCAGTTTGAATGATCCAATGCCAGTTTGAATGACCCAATGCCAGATTTGAATGATCCAAAGCCAAACTGAAAGACCCAAAGCCAGTTCGAATGACCCAATGTCAGATTGAATGACCCAAAGCCAGATTTGAATGACCCAAAGCCAGAGTTGAATGACCCAAAGCCAGAGTTGAATGACCCAAAGCCAGAGTTGAATGACCCAAAGCCAGTTTGAATGACCCAATGCCAGTTTGAATAACCCAATGCCAGATTGGAAGACCCAATGCCAGATTGAGAGACCCAAAGCCAGACTGAAGGACCCACCAGACTTAGGAAGCTGTGGAAGTGTCGCGCGAAATTGTGTACGGATCGCGATTTCTTTTAAGTGTAGTTTAATTCGTTGAATTTTATTTAGTACCCGAAATCGCGAATTTTTACCATCCTCCATTTTCTCATGTAGTCCATTTTAGATGGGGTATTTAGCAAAGGTTTAAGGGAGGTATCAACTGAACGCTCTGAAAAAAAGAAAAGCAAAGAAAGAAAAAGGGATGAAGCTATTATGAAACGCGGCGCGACGTAATAAATTCTCGTATCGATCGAAAGTAATGGGCATTCGTAGTGAAAATTGACTCTATTAAGAATTAACGCGGTATACTATTGGGATACTCTAATAATGGGAGGGCGTTTGCACCTTTAGTGCAGTAGAGTTCGGATGTGAACTCACATCCTTTGATTTCTTCTTCCAAGTTTTGGTAGTTCAGCTTCAAACATGCACATGCACACACATATATAACCAATCACCAAACCCTCAAAAAATTCACTCACAGTTCGCAGACAGGCAGCTGGGCTCTGCAATGTCGATTTCGTTGCATCCTTCCTTCCTTCCTTCCTTCCTCTCAGATGGTCATCCTTCCTCCAAGCGTTGATTTTCCAAGACTCACAAACTCACGAATTGTGAGTCACTGTGGAATGGGCGACGCGAAAAGTGCTTCGAAACGCGATTTATTTAGAGAGGGAGAAACCGCGAATTTATATTACTTTAGACTCTACTATCGAACAAAACTTTGATAGAACGCGAGTGAAGAAGTATGAAATAAACGCGAGTAAATTGAATAAAAAGCAAAAACGCGAATTGGGAGGAAATATGAGATAAACGCGGAAAAATATGCAATAATAAGTCGAACTAGGGATGAAGCTATTATTTCAATACGCGATTCACTGACTCTAATATTTATCAAAATTGAAAACTTCTCGTAAAAATCGATTATTAATTGCGAAACACTAGTGAGACGGTTTAATTAGGGGCAGCACAATATATAACACAACTAACTACCCATATCACCAGAAAAAAAACCCATTTTTGTCACTCACAATTCGAAGATTAGGCAGCTGGGCTCTGCAATGTCGATTTCGTTGCATCCTTCCTTCCTTCCTTCCTCTCAGATGGTCATCCTTCCTCCAAGCGTTGATTTTCCAAGACTCACAGACTCACACTTTGTGAGTCACTGTGGAATGGGCGACGCGAAAAGTGCTTCGAAACGCGATTTATTTAGAGGGGGAGAAGTCGCGAATTTATATTACTTTCGAACCAAACTTTCATAGAACCCGAGTGAAAATTTGAAAGAAAGTATCAAATAAACGCGAGTAAATTGAGTGAAAAGCAAAAACGCGTATTGGGAGGAAATATCAGTTAAACGCGGAAAAATATTCAATAATAAGCGAACTAAGGATGAAGCTATTATTTCAATACGCGTTGCACTGACTCTAATATTTATCAAAATTGAAAATTGATTTATCACGGTAAACTACTTCGACGGTTTAATTAGGGGCATAGTGCAACGAGTACAGTGCACTCGTTGCAAATCAGCTCACAATATACAATTCAATAATGTAACTAACTACTTAACATGCAAAATTCATGCAACTCCTGCGAAGAATTAGATTAGTAAATCACAATTCATGAAACAAATTCAAAATTCATTTTTCAATAGCATAGAAAATATCATAAATACTGAAAGAAAATTAAATTATAGATTGCTGGAAGAAAAGTACATATTAAATTTAGAAATAACCTGTAACAAACAAAGTATTTAATTAATGGACAGCTGAAACGCCGAAATATTTTCATTAGGCAACCTCTCAAATTCATTTCGATAACCTATTCGACAAGTACGAAGAACAACAATAACAAACTGAAATCTCGATTTCCCTAAACCCTCAAAACAATCTCGAAATACGTTCGATAATAATTTTCTCGCGTGTATTAACGACCCGAAGGATTATTTAAATTTATTTCAAGCAAAAAGTAGCAGTAGTTCAGTAGTAAATAGTGGACTATTAGACTTTGAATAGTCCAAGTTTAAGTTTTAATAATTAGAAAAATTAGAAAAATTCAAAGCAGAGTATTCAAAGTCTAATAGTAAATTTCAGAAAGAAATTTTGAGAGAAGGTAGTTGAGTGTGTATAGGGTGGACATAGGCTGCTAGCCAGAAGCCCTCGACCACCCTACCCACGTCTCAGTACCCTCAGATCAAAATTACGCGAAGTGTCTAGGGCCCAGTATAAAGGGTAAATGATTTCGCGGGAGCTCGCGGGTCTATTTATTTTGTAGGGATTAAAAATCAGGTTGACCTGTGGTCGTAGATTAAAAATAACCATAGTACAGCTAAATTTATCGTGTTAAATAATTCCTTTTACACGAATGAAAAATGTATTCGACGTTTGTTTGTTATAATATCGTGAAATGAATTATTTGTGCAGTTCTGTGCATTTTCTGTGCAGTTCAACCTAATTTACTAAAATTCACATTGCGAGTCAGTATACTGTAACAAGTAGTAACAAGCAAACGTTGAATAAATTCCTAATTCGTATTAAAAAAATTATTTAACACAATAATTTCAGCTTTATTATGATTATTCTTGATAAATGACCACAGGTCCACTTGATTTTTAATCGTTATAATCTTTAAATTCAGTGTGAATAGAGAAAATGTGTAATATAATTCATTTCACGATATTATAACAAACAAACGTTGAATACATTTTCGATTCGTGTAAAGAGAATTATTTATCACGATAAATTTAGCTGTACTATGGTTATTTTTAATGTACGACCACAGGTCAACCTGATTTTTAATCCCTACGAAATTAATTTAACCACGAGTAAGTAACGAGAACGCTAAAACCTATGTTTCCATTGAAGAATTTAATAGAATTAATAATAAAAATAAGAGAATTAAAGAATTTATAACAAAATTGTGAAAATTGATAAATTATACCGTGTTACGATAACGGAAATCTCCCGCGAAAATCTCCCGCGAAAATTTCCCGCCTGACCTAACCGACGATTTTGCTAATGACTTTGGGGAGAGGGTACCGCAGGTATATAAGGACCCGCCGATGTCCCGCGAATTTATTCACCCTTTATACTGGGCCATAGACACCTCGCGGCATATTTTTACCTGAAGGTTCTGAGATGTGAATAGAGTGGTCGGGGGCTGCTAGCTAGCCTAGGTCCACCCTGTACACACTCAGCCTTCTTGTAACACTTGTATACATTAGAATCAATTAGAATTTCTATTACTAATTATTAAACAAATTTTAACAATTACCGGCACTCGCTAGGCACGTAATATCAGACTTTAAATACTCGACTTCGAACTTCGGTTTAGTCATAATTCTATTAATGTTATAATAACGTATAATTTATTAATTTTCACAATTTTATTATTAATTTATACTTCCAAAAATTTGTTAAAACATTACATATTATTATTTATACATTTTTGCAAGTTTCTTTGACAAATAAGTACGTTTCAACGATCTTATTACTTTCTCGTTGTGAAATCAAGTTCGGAGGATTAAAAATCAGGTTGACCCTTGGTCGTAAATTTAAAATAGCCATAGTGAAGGTGAAATTATTATTTTAAATAAATGTTTCTATACGAATTAAGAATCTATTCAACGTTTGTTTGTTGCAATACCATGAAATAAATTGTATTATATATTTTCTCAGTTTAGACTGAATTTAAAGTTCGTAAGGATTAGAAATCAGGTTGACCTGTGGTCGTAGATTAAAAATAGCCATAGTGAAGGTAAAATTATTACGTTAAATAATTGTTTTTATACGAATTAAATATTGATTCAACGTTTATTTGTTGCAATACCGTGAAATAAATTGTATTATATATTTTCTCAGTTTAGACTGAATTTAAAGTTCGTAAGGATTAGAAATCAGGTTGACCCTTGGTCGTAAATTTAAAATAGCCATAGTGAAGGTAAAATTATTACGTTAAATAATTGTTTTTATACGAATTAAATATTGATTCAACGTTTATTTGTTGCAATACCGTGAAATAAATTGTATTATATATTTTTTCTGTTTACACTAAATTTAAAGTTCTGTTTACATGTTATAACAATTAGAATGTAGACGTTTTGCCGTTTCACGGTTTTTCCTCTGTTAATTATGTGTTTATAAATCATTTCAAACTAAAGCAGCACCATGCCCACCCTTAATTAAACCGTCTCAGTAGTTTACCGTAATTAATAATCTATTTTCGGAATTTATACGAGAATTTTTGAATTTTAGTAAATACTAGAGTCAGTGCATCGCGTATTGAAATAATAGCTTATACAGATAATCTTTTGAAATTACTCTTAATTAGGGAAAATCTTGAATCTTGTATGGAAGATGAAGATTTTCAGGAAATATTTATTTTTCAACAATGAATTTTTGTTTTATCGATTAATAACGTACGAAATGATTTTTGGAAAATTTTCTTCGTTTGAACGTTCGTTTAAGGTTCGACTATGATTATCAAATCTCTCGAAACACCGTAGAATGTTCAATTTTAAAAGTAACTTCTTCAATTTTTGGATAATCTTTTTTGCTTACATGTTATAACAATTGTAACGTTTACGTTTTGCTGTTTCGCAGTGTTTTTTCTGTGAATTCTATGTTTCGAATTTATTCCAAGCTAAAGTAACGTCTATGTGCTGCAGTTCAACCTAATTTACTTAAATTCGAATTACGATACAGTATATTTACAATTCTACCTGAATTTTCGAAATTATAAACATCACCAGTAAACTTCCATTGCATGTAAACAATATTCTCCACTAATCGGTAATTATAAAGTAATTATAAAGCAATTATAAAGTAATTACCGAAAAATATACACTTACATTCTCATGTTGGATCATTTACCTCTCTTCTTCTCGTCTGTTCACACATTCTCTCTAACTCTCCCAATTTCGTTATCCAATCGTTCCTATTTACTCTCATTTTCAAATTTCACACGTTATTCGCTATTATCCTCCCTTAACAAACCAACAAATCCCAGCACAATTAAAACAAAAATAATACACTACCAGCTTTTAAAACAAATATAAATCATTTTACCAATTACTGGTACTTGCTAAACATTTAATATCAGACTTTAAATATTCTCCTTTCGGTTCTTTTAAATACAATCAAATAATTTCTTCAATTATCGATACTGACTTGGAATACTCCGCTTCGAATAAAATATTTCGAAATTATTTTGAAGGTTTAGGGAAATAAACATTTGAATTTTAGTCATCCTTGTTCTTCAGACTTGTCGAATAGAATATTGAAGTGACTTTGAGAGGTTGCTTTTTCGTTACAGCATAATATGTAACTATTCTTCCAACAATTGAAATTAATTTGAAATTTTTCATATATTCTCTCTGATATTGAATTTTGTTTATTCAATTATCGATACTGACTTGGAATACTCCGCTTCGAATAAAATATTTCGAAATTATTTTGAAGGTTTAGGGAAATAAACATTTGAATTTTAGTCATCGTTGTTCTTCAGACTTGTCGAATAGGATATTGAAATGACTTTGAGCAATTGAAATTAATTTGAAATTTTTCTTTCAGTATTTTTCATATATTTTCTCTGATATTGAATTTATTTTATGACTTGCTATTTTGTTTACTAATAATTTACCATCCAAGGAATTTGCATGAATTGCATGTTAAGTAGTTAGTTGATTTATTATTGTATATTGTGAGCTGGTTTGGAACGAGTGTACTACACTCGTGCAGTATGCCCACCCTTGATTAAACCGTCTCAGTAGTTTACCGTAATTAATAATCTATTTTCGGAATTTATACGAGAATTTTTGAATTTTAGTAAATACTAGAGTCAGTGCATCGCGTATAGAAATAATAGCTTCATCCCTACTTCGTTTATTATTGAATATTTTTACGCGTTTATGTTATGCTTCTCCCCAATTCTCGTCGCGTATTTTATTCAAATTTTCTTATATTCTAGAATCGAGAAAGACACGAATTCGCGTTTTTTCTTTTGATTCTTTCAATTTTTCAATTGCATTACGCATTATTGCAATAATTTCTATCGTTACATTTAATTCTAATTGTTTAGCAGCTTTTCTGCTGCTATCGACCCTACTTTTTACTGACACTTGTGGAATCGACCCTACATTTTACTGACACTTGTCGAACCGACCCTACATTTTACTGACACTTGTCGAATCGAAACGGTGGCTCGTTAAAGCGATATATTATGAAATTAAATTAATCACTCAATAAATTTTAACGTTAGATTGTTTCCTCGATTTGGCCATGATGGTCATCAGTGACTGGAGTGCCTCAATTGTTTAGAATAATTAAAATAAAATAAATGTTGTCAACTAAAAATTTTGAACGTGATAGCTAGCTAGGCATTATCTTCAATTGAAACAAAAAAAATTATAAAGCATAATACTATAATCCTGGGCTTAAAATGTATTTTCTTGTGGCCGCTTGACAGCAACCTGTAAATCTGGCGCGTCAGTGAACGTGTTAATAAGTAAATGTTGTTCGAATTATGTCGTGTTTGATGTCATTTTCATCAGAAAAATGTCACCAACATGTTAAAAAAACATTCCTGATGAAAAAAAGTAAAATTAAAGAAATTATATTTTTCTATTATGATTTGTGGAGCCGTGAAATCTCGTAAAGGAAACCGACTGGTGTAGCGTTACACGTTTGACTGACTGCAAGCGAGATAACATGGGCGCAGCAATGACGCAGACCTAGGCGTAGGACCATGTATACTGTCACTTGTAGAATCCAAACTTACTGACTCTTGTAGAGAATTTATTGTACTTCTGAACAGTACTGTATATCCAATCACTGTCGCACCTAAGTTCCTACTTTTTCAAACATTCTTAATCGCAACGCAGTCGAATTACCAGGCGAAAACTCTATCCGAATATCGTCTGTGCCACCTGTTCTTTCTGTTGGGGAAAGCATTAAGGGGACTGGCAATCCATCGAGGAGAAAAGAGGCGGTCGATCGATTTCGTTCCGGCCGCGTGACTCATCCGCGCGAAGGTTCTTCCTCGTAAGGAGCCTCTCCTGGCCAAGGTCTCCTCTAACCGCAACAATGACCGAGGAATAGAGGAGTATCCTTGGCTATTCACGTGGTAGTTGTCGCGGAGGAAGAAGAGAAAGCGCGAGGCTGGAGCGTAATGAACCACCCACAAGACTGATATCGCGGCTCGGATGTGCTTTGCTAGATTTCGCTGAAGGGAGCACAGGTTGCGCTTAATGAATGGAATTTCAAACAGATTACCGTTCGTCGTCAACTTTTCCGGGTTTGTACCAGCTGCTGAACGTTAATTAAGGGTTTATGGGAAATTTAGTGGTAACACTTTTGGGTTGTTTAGTTGGATTAGGTTTGGTTAAGTTAGACGGTCTTCGGGTCGTTTTGGACCCATCGCCTTCTTATTTTTTTTTAACGAACTTTGCTGTTGTCAAGTTTGTGCCCTCTTTACATTATGTTGAAGTTTTATTGTCCAAGTTCGTATGGCGTTCTGGTAACAGAAATTGTTACACATAAAGTCTTTGGGTCTTTTTTGACCCAGTTCGTGTTTGGGTTTAAACTGCCGATATCACGATTTCTTTTCTAGGAGATAAGAAACGTTACAGTATTGGAGGTTTGTACACACTTTTATTCATCTTTTGGCTGCGTTCTTTTCTTCGGAAAATTTGAGTGTATTGTATTCTGTAATATGATGTCATTCTGTGCTTTGTTTAAGAAAAAATTCGACCTGAAAGGGTTAAGCTTTGACACCAAAGTGGGTATAAATTTTATGAAATGTATTATAATATATTAGAGTAAAAAAATTAGCTGCATTCACTCAGAACTGTTTTTCTATCAGAGATATCTTGATGAAAGTTAATGGTAACGCTAGTTATACTTCCTTTCTGAAGTTGCATGAATATTTTCGACGTGGTAGGAACACTTCGTCTGTTATTAGTTGTGCAAGTAGCGGGACTCGTTTTTTGTGGGCAAGAAAGTGTGATAATTCTACAATATTATGCTGAAATATTGGAATAAAGGCAAACTACACTATATCGTCCGAAAGTGTGAACGAAAGTAATTGAAAGTAATTCAGACCGCAAAGGATTAATATCTAAAACTTACTTTTACAAATTATATCAACTCGTTGCATATGAAATTGTATTGTTACTCTACCGGCAGATTCCATCTTGCTTCCACGAACTATAATAAAATCACGTCAATTGTCGTATGAAAAAGTGAATGCACAGGATGACAGTGAAAGTGTCATCGGTGTTTCCGCGAAATATCTACGTAGACTGCTCTGATCGGCTATGATTCGCCGTTAGATCTGAGCGTGGCACGGAAGTTTCGTATATTAATTAGTCGCGACAGAGAACGAGAACGGCTGCTGGGACTATCTACTTTCTAGATCAATTACGGATTCTGCATGAATAAAATATGAGGCGTGAAACGAAGGAAACATAATGAATAGTGTCAATGAGATGGAAAGATGGACGACGAGACGAAAATAATGCTGGCACGTCGAGACGGCGAAACAAGCGACTCCAGAAGGAATAAAGCCGAGGAAGTAGCTGGATTATGATGCCGGGGAGGTGTGTATGTGCATACATCGTCGCGGATCAGTCGATCGAGCGAAAGAAGTACGGACTGCGCGAGGAAACTTGGATAAGGGGAGTGAGGAGGAAGTAGATGGAAAGTAGTGTTGATTATACAGGGTGTTCCGTAACTAGTGGAGTATGTAATTGTGAGAAAGGTGATTCTACGTGAAAAAATAAATGGAAAATATAGAATAAAAATAATATTCGAGAAAATTGAAGACGTCTTTATTTTTGCCATTTACTTTGGATTGTGGTGATTAGCAGGTTCGTGAAAAGTTTCACTACGTGAAATTAAGTTTTCAAAAGTGGACACTATGTGAAACTGAGTTCCCAAAAATTGACACTATGTGAAACTAAGTTCCCAAAAATTGACACTATGTGAAATTAAATTTTCAAAAATTGATACTATGTGAAATTAAATTCTTAAAAATTGACACTATGTGAAATTAAATTCTCAAAAATTGACACTATGTGAAACTAAGTTCCCAAAAATGGACACTACGTGAAATTAAGTTCTTAAAAATTGACACTGTGTGAAACTAAATTCTCAAAAATTGACACTATGTGAAATTAAATTCTCAAAAATTGACACTATGTGAAACTAAATTCTAAAAAATTGACACTATGTGAAATTAAATTCTCAAAAATGGACACTATGTGAAACTAAGTTCCCAAAAGTGGACACTATGTGAAACTAAGTTCCCAAAAATGGACACTATGTGAAACTAAATTCTCAAAAATGGACACTATGTGAAATTAAATTCTCAAAAATGGACACTATGTGAAACTAAATTCTCAAAAATGGACATTAGCAGCACTCAACTTTTCATTTAGTTCCCTTCGTACACATCTTTTTGAAGTATTTCAAAAGGGACGATTAAGGATGAATTTTGAACATTAGAAACTGTCAATTGAACGTTAGATTTAAAGTGCGAACGGTACAAATAATTTTTGCAAATTTGTTAACAAGCTATGTGGACTGGATTAGTCCTTCTATCGACAAAAAGTGAGAAGAAAGCAAGACATTTATTAAACAAGATTGAGAACTAGAGAAAGAAGAAAATACTGTACGAAAATAAGGATGGAAATGAGCAGTAGAAAATCTTGGAGGAAGAAAAGGAAGAAAGTATGAAGAAGAGAATTTTGTAGTATCGTAATTACAGAAACCGGTTGAGAAGAGCGGAAAGAATTGTACAGTGGGTGAAGAAAGAGTAGCTTCTTCAGAAGCTAACTATAAATATGCAGGCAAGTGAAGCAAAATTTTCGAAGATAAAAGAAAAGGAAGCACGAAGAAAAATTAATAGAGAGGAGGTAGAGTAAGGAAATTGGTAGCATTGAGAGATACAGTATGCACGTATAAAGAGGATAATGTGCACGAGGGAGATGAGAAATTGATTTAAAATGATATTAGAAAAGGAAGCACCGGAGAAGAATAGCGAAGCTGGATACGAGGAAGATAAATGTGTATACAAGGAGGAGAGACGACGTGAAGGGAAGAAAGAACAGTTTAAACGGAGAAGGTAAAGAAGAAAGAAGTTGCGTGAGAAGTGGAAAGGTAGCAATTTGAAGAGATAGAACGAAGAAGTAAACAAAGTAGATCAGATGCAAGGGAAAAAGGAAGGGTTAAAATCATTTTACAAGGAAAAAGAATTGAAACTACATTCCAACGGTAAACAAGAAGAAAATAATCGAGCAAAGTAGAAATGTAAAAAAGGCGACGTGTATCTGAAAGTCAAGAATAAATGGGACAATATATAGCGAAGAAAAAGAAGAAGGAAAGGAATAATACAAGCGGACAACTAGTACAAAAAACGAGGCACAAATGTGAAAGCCAAGAATACACAAATGTGTACAAGAAGGGCAAAACGTGTTAAAATGAACAAGGACAAAGAGACGCGAGAAGGTAGACGAAGAGAGAAAAGAAGAAGAAGGTAGAATGGAAATGAAACGGCGCAACGGAATAGGAAAGGAAGCAGCGGGGACCAAAATGCACGAAAGTAGAATGGAACGCAAAGAAAGTAGAACACGCGCGCGAGACTGTTGCGCAAAGAGGATAAAACGCGTTAGAAGAAAATAGGGGAGTAACGAAGAAGATGGAGAGATGTAGGGATTATCGGAGGAAAAGAAGCAAGATGAAATTACCAGGAAGAAATCTGAATGCCCGTGAAAAATAAACAGGTCCGCGTAAATGTTGTAAAACATACAAAAGGGAGAGAGAGGTGAATTAAGAAGATACGATTGAAGAAGATCCTGATGATACGGGAAGATACGGCCCGTAGCAAAGAGGAGAAAACGCGGCGTGGAGGAGGTCGTACAAGTGGAGAGAGGAGATCGCGAGGATAGCCGGAGGAGGACGAAGAGAAATCAGGAAGATAAAACGGAAGGGAGCGTTTCAGGGAATGGGAGAAAGAGAGCAAAGTGGATAAGAGACGGTAAAAGGATAATTACATGTAAAGAAGATAAAATGCGCGGAGTAGAAGAGGAAACGAGCGTTGACGGGATGAGGACGGCGGGTAAAGAATCGGCGGAGAAACAAGCGGAGCAGGAGACGGAGGAAAAGAGAAGAGAAGGAAGGTAAGAGGCGAGTACACAAACGAGATAAAGAGACTATGGGACGCTGTAAAAGGAGGACGGCGCGGGAAGAAGCGGAAGGTAAACGTGCCGAAGTTAAATACGAAAATAAAAGTAAGGCGAAGGAGGAACCGCAAACAGGAGATGGAGGAGAAAAGAGATGGAAAGCAGAAGATTGCGAAGAAGGGAGGGAAGATGATGGTTTGGGGAAGTAATTAAGGAATAGCAGGAAATCCTGCGACTCGAGAAAGAAAAGGGGAAAACAGGTGGTGTATCACTTGCCTCCAGTGAATAATAGACTCTGTTCGCGGGAATGGAAATTCATTTTGTGCGAGTAATGTGACATTTTTAAGCACGTTGTAAATAATTTCTTTTTTGAACGTTTAGTTATTTAGTGGGGTTAAAGTGTGAGCAATTTATGCGGTAGGTTTTAATGTAATTTAATTATTGCTTCGATGCAACGTTTAATTTTATTTTTCGTAGACTTTCAGTCGTACATCGTTGCATTTGGTTTGCTTAGAAATGAACTGGTCTGATATACCGTGGAATATTTATGCTCGAGGAGCAATCTGGATGTTACTTTTTCATTGTCGATAGTATTTTTGAAAGTAATACGTTGGACGCTGTAAAATACGTAACACGGCACAAAACAGGATCATTTTTCGTGGAAAAGTAAGTCGAGGAACATTTTCATGGAAATCGATTTTGAAGATGTACGGGGTACATCCTTGACTAAAACATGATTTAGTATATTTTTCCCTCTATAGAGTACGCGAGTATAACACAGATTTATCATTGTGAGTCATTGAGAAAAAGAACGTGCATTTTTCATTCAAGAATTACAAAAAAGAGAAATTAAGATGAACATTTCTAGACACATTCACGAGATTATTTTTCCAACCGAGCAAATGTACTCTTCTTTTCATAATTCACTATACTTTAAATAGATTCGCAGCAAAGCTAAATTTATGTCACAGTGACGATTCTAACAAATACTGATAATTTTCATTATAAAAGAAATTAAGCGGTACTAAGTTTTCCATATAAGCGGATAGACAATTTCTAAGCAAGAGCGTACGTCTTACGTTCCTAAATCTCCGAAATGTCCCAAATGCCCTAACCGTAATGAGGGATTGCGGCGTAATAACAAGAAAGGTATTGCTACAAAGCAAACAACATGTGGAGAAATGATGAAAAAGGGAGTGTAAGGGGATGCGTTCTTCGGAATCAGATACGTAGAAAAGGAAGGTCACAAGGAGACGAGATGTTAGCCAGAAGGCGGATGAATAGCAGACGAAAATTGCGGAATCCCCTAGACTCTCAATTAGTGAGTAACAGTATCTAGGGGTGGCTCTTCCGTGGGCTGTAGCTCGTACGTATGTAGGTTTAGGGGCGACTCCAGGGGACGCGTAAACCTCGGGGCGATGGACAGCAATTGCGTGAGCACGCGTGTGCGCCACGGAAATGGCCGGGCGTCGCTCTCGCTGCTGCTGCACGGGGTGGAAGAAGCAAGAAACGGGGGAGTGTCGTTCGTTTCCAGCGACACGTTTATGATAACGTTTATTTACATCGTGCTCCAGTAATGATTGAAATTGGACGCTCGTGCCGTATTTTCAGGAGCAATTTCTATCATCTCTGCGTCGTTCGGGGTTTCTATTAAACTATTTGTATGTTTCATGTTCGTGTGTTTATATATTTTCTTTCAATAGAATATTAGTAAAAGTTCTGTATAGAATGTATTTGTATAGTAAAGGAGGATGTTAAAAAAGTGCCAAATTTGTTTCATGCATTCATTTCGAAGTTATGATCATTTGAAGTCGGAAAATTTCAAAGTACCGTCAACTTCATCTACGTTTTTTTATAACTTTCCCGTCACATTTGCCATAAATAATTGTGCGTTGATGATGTCTTAGGACTTATAGAATGATGCCTCGTTAAAATTTTAGGTGCTGAAGGGGTACAAATTTGGCACTTTTTTAACATCCTCCTTTTATTAGTAAAAGTTCCATGTCTTATGATTCATAATATTCAAAGGTGGAAGAATTTCTTCAGATTACTTAATTTTCAGATAATTCTATTGCAATGGAGTCTGTTTATTTTTGGACGAAAGAATTTCTTCAGGTTATTTAATTTTCGGATAACTCTGTTGCAAAGTAGTCTGTTCGAAAATCATATGCAATTGCTTGTCTTTGATTTTATTAAAAATTAGAATACTTCACGTTAATTTTCAGAGTCAGTTTCCTTTTTTCATCAGGATCGAGGGGGAGAAAAGGGAAAGGGTTAAAGGGCGCATTTTTCGAAACATATCGACGGCTGTAACTTTTGATGGAAACGAGATATTGGAATGCGCTTTGCGTAGAAAAATCGTAAAAATTTGAGCTTTCTGGCAATATATATTTTTATACGCTTTTTATTTTTTTGTTCAGTGTAATTTTTACGCGATATCTTCTTTTTCGCGGATCTAACAAATTGCAGTTCAAGAACAACTTAAGAAAAATTACTTTTATATCTGTTTTACAATTTGTTCGTATTTATCATAACTAATTGACAAAAGAACTTTTAACAGAGGTGGGTGCAAATTATTCTCGCGTTAAATGTGGAGGAGCCAAGTGTCTTATTTAGACAAATTGATAATACTTTAATATAAATGCATTCGTAGGTTTACTTCTGTTTAATTTCACGTACCGAATTTATACGGTATTAATTAACGAATTATTTCAATTAATTATCTCAATTTAGGATAGAAAGGAAGATCGTTGAACGATTCGCAGGTCAAATGACAAAATCCACGTTAAATTCCGCTCTAAAAATAAAAATGTTCAGTAAAGGCAAAGAACCGAGGAAGGTGTATAGTCGTAATACTCGGTGAAAATGAATGTAACGATAGAAATTTTTCATGCTAATCGTATAGAACACGAAAGTAAGCAGGAGTACGAGAAACTTTCTTACTCCATTAACTCCTCCAGCTTCCCCGAAAACAATTACTATTATTTAAACGTTATCTCGAGTTGTATCGTTGGTTCGAATTAAAGACGAGTATCTTCTACGATCGAACAACCGTTGCTTCACGGTTTCCATAAAAGAACTTAAGCTGAACACGAATCTTACCGATTCGTTACAGTGGAAAATCGAGAAATAGACGATCGTGTGGGATGCGGATAGATTCGTGTTTCGGTTCTAGGTTAATCAGGTAAAAGTGGCGATAATGAAGCTTGCAGGTGTAAGGAGAAAGCGTAATCAGTCTTGCGTAACAGCGGCAAGTGATGCGTATCATTAAGGACAATTTTTACTAAGCAATCGCGTAGGAAAACCTGTGTGTGACGAATGACGTTCATGACTTTTCAGTTCGACAAAGTGAGGCAAGCTTTACGTTTGCAGAATAAGAAATATATCACGTGTTTTACCTGAAGCAGACTATCTCAACGTTTTCGAATTTGTTTCTTTGAATTGTTAAGGAAAGAACGACGAGTTTTTAATTTATTGGAACGTATTAAAAGTAGCTTGTATCTAGTGAATCATTTTTCAATTTAAACGAGAGGAAACTATGTACAAATTTAAAATTTTGAAAGAATTTAGCATTGTGTAAAATTACAGGTAATCAGGTTAATTTCTTAATTTAGAAATTAATTTAGTGCGTTTGTTCACAAAGTTTTGACCATTTTATGGACTCAACAGTGTTGAATTGATGCCGCCATATTTTTTCAGAGAGGAAATTCGTGAGCTGCTCAATAAATGCAAAAAAGTCATCCAAAATAGAGGAGATTATTTTGAACAGTAGAATTCTGTTCGGTTTTTTGCAAAATGAATATCAAGTTTGTGAAAGAAAGCGTCGAATTAATTGGTTAACTTGCTTCATGTCTACAAATTCTGAAGCTTGCAAATATTGTAACATTGTTAGACGTTTCACACTTCTCTTTCTGTGATCATTTCTTTCGAGTTTCTTCAGAAGTGTTTATTATCATACGTCAGACGCATGAAGCTGTCGTGAAGATATTTATTTTAACAAATCAGGTGTACGAAGCTGTTCAATAGTTACAAATTTACTAACTCTTAGGTGGCTCTTAACTATACCTATGTACTCTACACTGGTACTATTGGCAGTCCGCTTTAGAGTTCAGGAATCTTCCCTCATGCTTTCTCCGTTATACACTCTGATATTAATGAACACTATTAATAGTATCCAACAACCGTTATTTAATGAAGTCATGTAAGGAATTTTATTAGTGGAGCGTACTGCTCCATGAAGTTGTCTCTCTACCTGCGGTCAGGTAGACAATGTGATACTAAACCAATCGTAATTATGGAAAATCCGGCCTATTCATTCTGGAGCCGAAGTCATGTAAGGAATTTTATTAGTGGGGCGTACTGCTCCATGAAGTTGTCTCTCTACCTGCGGTCAGGTAGACAATGTGATACTAAACCAATCTTAATTATGGAAAATCCGGCCTATTCATTCTAAAACTGTTAGGATTCTCCTCAAGTGCGTTCGTTCATTGCTCTCTAAAACTATCTTTAAATACACATATTTATACGGAATACCAAAATATCAATTAGGTGTTAATTCTATTGAAATTGAACGTCTCTATTTAAAATAATCTCCATAATGTTCGATACACTTTTGCCAACGCATTGCAAAAGCACTAATTCCACGTACCTACACCACCGGCCAAAAGTTTGGAATCACTTTTCATCAATATTAAAGCTGCTGCTAATTTTTTATAAATTTGAAGTTTATCTCAATTCTACTTTTATCAATTTATCTCATACCAATTTATTCGAATGATAAAAAATTCTCAAAGTCGCTGACTTTTTTCTGGAAATTTTTGTGTAAATTGCAATGCTCGTTGATTCCAAACTTTTCGCCGGTAGTGTATATGAAAATCCGAATCTCTAAGAGGAAGAAACTGCCGAAAGGCGTCAATATCCTCCTGTTTCCTAAATCGTTTTTGCGCGAGGAAATTGTCAAGTGAGCGAGAAAGGTGAGAATCGGTTGGTGATAAATCAGGGGAATATGTCACAGGCAAATTTTTCACAGTTGTGCTTGCTGTTATGCAAAAGGATTAGGGCCTTTTCTGTTGACCAAGGCGTACCTTCAGTTTTTAGTAGAAGACCTCCAGTTCGTTACTGCACGACTCAGCAGTGATAGTGATACCTGGTCTTAGGGTACGTGTCCATCTGAGAGTCTTTTACGATAGTTTCTCTCGGGAGTACTCTGAAATTGTGCGTCCAGTTCTCTGTCACCACTCTCAATGCCGTGTACACTCACAAATTTGACTCTCGACAGCAACTCGCGATAGTTTTGCTCTCAAATGGACACGTTCCCTTAAGAAACTGCAATGAAATAATTCCGATGTAGACCACCAAACTGTGAGCATGATTTTTTCATGATTCATTTGCGCCTTTCTTTCTCTCAGAGATTAGGATTTTTATGTATACGGAATTAATGCTGTTGCAGCACGTTGGCAGAAGTGTATCAGTGCGGTTGTTTCAGAATGACCTGAAAGGATAATCTTAGAAAATACAAGATGAGAGAAATATAAGAAAAACAATCATCTTGAAGAATTCGAATTTTGTTCGAAAGAAACTTATGATTAATATCGAGTAGCATTGATTATTCGTAATATTCCGAATTTGCTAGTTGTCATTTCACAGTGTATGTGTATACAAATTATGTTCTCTTCAAAAGAGGACTTTCAGGATGGCCTAATCGTGAAAGAGTTCCCAAACACGAATCATATTACATTGAAATTCGTTGCGAATTTAGACTTTCAAATTGATCGCGGAGAGCCTTGAAATCGTGAATAGAGAAACGACAAGGGAAGAAAATCAGGGAACCGTGAATGTGAGACGATTAATCTACCGCGAGAGGCTTAAAGAAATCTTTAATTGAAACGGCGGCTCTGAAGAAATCTCCATCGATCACCGGCGGTCAGATTTTTCGCGTGCAGAGTCATTGATCAATTTTCGTGGGCCGTGTACAACGTTCCCCGCTTTTCTGTCCGCGACACCTCCGATAAATATCGTCGATCAGACCGCGAAAAATATTTACCGGTCAGGAATCGAGTTGTCTATTTACGTGAGCTCGTTCGTGTAGAAAAGGCTAATCGAGGGAAAAATAGACGACATGGACTTACTTAGCAATCATTGGTAAAATCGTGTATTCTAAATAGACTCGGTTAGGTTCGAAAATTTATTATTAACAATTAATCATAGTTTGATGTTTTTTTTTTTTTTTTTTGGTTATTTAAAGTCGCATCGAACACATTTATGGGTTATTAGCGACTTAATGTCTAGGTTCACAGTTTGATATTTGTTTTTAAGTTTATTTCTGTTTCTTTTTCTACCAATTTTGTTGCACCGTATAATCTTCCTGGTCCATTATCTTAATCTTTGTTAAATTTATTCCTGTTTCTTTCTTTTTTTTTACCAATTTCGTTGCACTGAAATTGCAATTTTTCGTTCAAACTTTCGTTGCAATTTCCTTGGTCCATTATCTTAAGCTTCGTTTAAGTTTTGAGCTTTTCATTCGTGCACTTGCATCGGAATTCGATGTTTTGTTACGTCTCTTTTATTTAGCGTTTATGGTTATTCATATTGTACTATACTTTTAACAATCGCGGCTAGGGGATTTAAAATAAAAGCGATCGTTTTCGGAATTTTTATTTCTGGGAAAGTTCCATATTTTTCTTTTTCTATAACTGTCTTTTTTATCAATACTGCAATTTCATTTATAGTTGTTTTAATTTTATTCTCATCTGGTTTCGGAGTTTTCCTTGATTCGTCGATATTTGCGGTTATTTCCATTCCGTTATTTTCAACAATTGCGGTATCGTGTTTTCGCGATTTTATTTTCATGCCAGCTTTTTCCTCGAAATCTTTTCATCCCAGCTTTTTCCTGTTCCTATCGTCGATTCGATATTTCTTCGAAAGGACCGTGGTGTAATTTTGCAAATAGAAGGTTTGCGTTAAATGTACATTTTTATTTGGAATAATTTTAAGAAAGAGATGAAAGAAATTTTGAAGTTTGTAGTGTCTTCGAACAATCAATTCGTGGAATTCTTGTATTGTAATTCTCTGCTTGTTTCTTCAAAATAACTTCCGCATGTTGGCAAAAATATTTTTGCTTCTATAACCGTATGAATTTCTCTGTTGAATTATTCTGCAGTGGAAACGGGTGCAAGAATCTTCGGGACTTTCGCGTACCGCGTAGAATTTACAATTATCTGTTAGAATCATTTGTTGGAATTTTCAATTTTTCTACGGTAAACGTTTTAATAAATTACGCCGAGTTACTTGAAAAATAGTTTCTTCTCAGCCAAGTCTCGATCGTTAGAGTTTGTCCGATGAGATTCACGTGCCAAGAGAGAAATTTTCATTTAAGAAATAAGCGAAGGCAATGAAAAATTATCGCGAAACATTTCGAATGAAAACGTGGATGATATAATTTCACATAGAACGTGCATCCTCTCTGTCTGCACAGTTTAGTTGCTTTAATATGAAGCAGTCATTTGGGACTTCTCTTCCCCTTTTATTCAGGCATAAAGCCGGCCTAATGACTTTTATCAATACATACGGTATCGTCGAAAGTACGAGACCACCTGACTCGTTCTTTTTACGGTGGACAGGCACAGTAACATGAAGTTTGTGACAGTCTGTGTTTAAGTTGATAGTTAGATACCGCGGTTAATACCGAAGTTAATACTCGTATCAAACTTTAGTTCAATGCATGAAACAGTCGAATGAAAAATTTATTAAAAGGTGCTTTTCACCTTTTACGTTAATCGTCTCGTGATTCTAAAGGAAAATGGTAAATTAAATGTATGAAACATTTTTCTTTGGCGTTATTGAATTTTCTGTAATATGTGATATCGTTGTTACAGGAGGATCGTTGCAAATTTAAAAAAAATCCATTCGAGCCAACGTTTTGTGTATTTAAAGTAAGGAAATTTTGTCCTTTTCCGTTTTTCCCGCAAATCTACCACTTACGAGGGAAACACTGGAAAATAATAGTTTGAGCACTCTGTGTATTTTTACTGATATGTGACACTAACTTTAGGAAACAAGTGTAATTTAAATCGTGTGTTACAAATTTACAAATATTCCATTTTTTATTCTTACGAAATATGAATCCACACGTAAAAAGAAAATATGAACTCGAGTGAAATGAACGTAATGTAAAGGTAACATTACAAATTTCGCAATTTAATCGACGAAGGGAAACAGAACTAAACGAACGAGGAATCTCTAGACAAAATAAAACGAGTGCAATGTAAATGTATCAGTAAAAATTTCGCAATTTAATCGACGAAGGGAAACAGAACTAAAAGAACGAGGAATCTCTAGACAAAATAGTATATCAATTCAAATAAAACGAATGCAACGTAAATCTGTCAGCAAAAATTTCGTAATTTAATCGACGAAGGGAAATAGAATCAAAAAAGTGTATAAATTGAAATAAAACCAATGCAGTGTAAATATGTTAGGAAAATTTTCGCAATTTAATCGACGAAGGGAAATAAAACTAAAAAAAAACAAGGAATTTCTAGCCAAAAATAGTAGGAAGAGTTCCCTTAACGCCGGGCGGCACCCTATTTGCAATAATTGAAACGCTACCGAGCCGTTATTCTGCGCATCTCCTAGAGGAGATAAAAGGAATAAAAATAAGTCTTCTACGCGTTTCAGTCGCGTGTGCACAGGTAGAGAGATTTATTTAAGAAAAACCTTAAGCGTCCGGTGCTAGGGGAACTCCCCCTATATAAATTTAAATAAAACGAACGCAACATAAATATATCAGCAAAAATTTCCTAATTGAATCGACGGAGGGAAGTGAAATTTAAAAAACAGAAGAATGAAGAATCCCTCTGCGTAAATTCGATCGAAGGTGCTCTTAAAATTGATTTCGTGCTTTGAGTTTAGCCACGTCTAATGCACGTCGCTCGCATATCTCCAATACACGCGGCGCAGAGAAATGCCCGGACCTTTCGCGCAGAGGGTGGCGGCAGCGGGGAACAGAATATCATCCGAAACACACCAAGGGGTGACTGGAAGCTTATCGAGATAGGCGCACTCCTGCTAGGACGCGAATCCCCCGGGACGTTTCCTCCGACGGAAAATAAAATGAAAAGGTTCCGTTGGCGAAGAAGGAAAAAATAGGAAGGAATGTCGTCGAACCAACGACCTTTGTCCGTTTCGTACGATCGCTATGGCTATTTAGTCTCCGATGAAAATAGCCACGTGTGATTTAATTTATCGAATATTTGTCACGCGTTCCTCTTATCAAATATCGTTTTGTCATTGATGGTAGTGTATAATCGGATATTTTTTAACCTTCCGTAACGCCGTGTGACTTGTAAGTTATATGCAGCGGGAATAGAAAGTATTTGTATCTGTACTCTGTCCAATTTAAGAATAACCTCCAAACCCCCACTTAACCGCCTACGTTTTTCTCCTTTTACCTTCTGCCACGCTCTCTGTCTATGCGCAGAACGGACGAGAATCGGTCCGAGAGCGAGGTTATTCTTAAATTGGACAGAGTGTACATTGATTCAGTTCAGACAACGTTTCGCACAATTTTGGTTTGTTCAGTAATTTTTTTGAAAGAAAAGCAAAAAAATCGAGAACTCGCATAATCTGCGAAATTAACAAGAGAAATTTAGAAGTTTGCAGAAATATAGGAGCAATGAGTATTTTTAAACGGTAAGTTTTAAGATAGATATGCAAAAAAATCGAGAACTCGCGTAATTTGCGAAATTAATGAGAGAAATACAAAAATCGACAAATAAGCCGTTTATCTTGAAAGTGAGGCAAGTCCATTTTTGAAAAAAAAATGAAGTTAATGATAGCAATCGATAGAACTTGATATGATCTTTTTATCCGTAAACGATCTATAGTAGAAACGAAAAATGGACTTGCGCCAGTTTCAACGTAAACGGATCAAATATAGGAGTAATAAGTGGTACCTTACTGCTCTCGTTTTATTTATTTACTGCTTACTTATGGCTGATATATTACTATTAGCAAATTTTTTATAATTATTAATTTTCGTTAATTGTATAGTGTTAAGTCTCATTTTATTAGTCCTGTTATATTGTTTCACTAGTACACTGTTACCAGAAAATTTTTAATTAATTTTCAAATAAAATCTAAAATTTTCTTTTCTCTTTGTGAATGAAGAAAAATTGGGTTACAAAGGGTTAACGTAAACAGTATCAACGGGGATACAGAGAAACGAGTGACAATCCCTGAGATTTTCTTATTTACAAAATTTCACAGTACAATCATAAAACGAACGATACAAGGAACGTTGTTAATAAATATCATTTTTAAGTTGGCGATATGTACGATACGACGAAATTATAAGAGTTATTCTTTTCATCAGCGGATGTCATCTTGCGTAACACGAGCGTAGGAAGATGAATAAGGATGTTTACGAACATGCTAATATTTTAATGTTGTGCAGTGAATAATAGCCTTCGGAGTGCGAATGCATGATGTATCAGTGTTAGTAATATTCCGATGTACATTATCGTTCACAAGTATTTGCCCGTTTACTCATTTTTTCCTTGAAAATTTCAAATCCTCTATTTTTCTTCTGACCAATTCTTCGAAAGAATTACACTCAAGGAAGGGTTGGAAAAATGTAGCTCTTCACTTATTGAAATAAGGAACATTGTGAATAAATGGGTGAGTAAATACTTGTAAGTGGTAGTGTATGTTCTTCTTTGTCTTTTATTATCCCGCATAATTTTCAGAACCCCAGGAGGAATAACTAATTATAGAAGATTCTTCCAATTTTCCTGTCTGTTCCCCTGCTGGAATAATGTTCCGCTTTAAGTGACTTAATTTGGTTAATTTCTTCTTTATTAAAGCACTTTCTAGAATATTAAACGTTGCTGAACATGTAACGTAGATACGAGAAAATGAATTGCTTCGGTATTCCGAAGGAAAATTCGGTTATTTAGTTGAAATAACGCGAGTTTGTTAATGTTAACATCTCGTTGTTAGCTATTTATTTGGATGATATATAAGAAACATAAGTTAGTTGACATTTATAAAAACATTTTTCTTCTGTCTTATTCGCCCTGCGAGACCATTTGAATTACGTGTAAAAATTTTCTCGTACTGTCATAGCTAAAGAATATAATTACGTACTTATTCTCCCTCAAAATACATTCTTCTGTACATTTACAATGGTGATCTAACGTAAACTATACCAAAAACTAGCCCACATCACTTATCAGTTCAACTGAATTAAAAGTTACACTATTCACTATGTACGAAAACAGGAAACTTTCGTGTAATCGCATAAAATTCAAATTGGTGAGCCAGGTAACCCTAACACTAGAACAACCATAGTTGAATGTGGTAAATTTTGTCCCTTCTGGTATATCTAAATAGAGACTATAAAAAGAACTTCAGAATTAGAATCATTAATGGAAAATTATTGGCACACCTAATTATTTCTTCATTTCAACAAAAGGCACTTAAGTATACTTGAACAAAAGTGTCTTAATAATTTCCGTAATTCAAACTAAGAAACCTGAAATCCGTGGTTTTGGCGGGCTCTAGTGTTAACCCCTTAACCTATGATTTCTTTTCTGACCGTGCTGCATCTAAGCGTCAGCCATTTTCTATTTTAGTGGAAGCAAGTTCATCTGTTACAGATTAATTATATTTTGTAATTCTCAGTGTTAGGAATACGAACGTAAGTCATTTTCCTCACGTCTTCACCAGAATCTCTGCCACGAGTCTGACACGTTATAGGTTAAAGGGTTAAACTGAGCAATTTGTTTCAAGAAACTACTTCTTCACTCGCCACGATCATAACTCGCGTCTCTAATTTCGAGCCCATTTCGGACGAATCCTCTATACTAATCCAGAGGGGCGTGTTTCGTTGGAAGTTGGAACAAAAGCGGTCCGAACGACAGAGCGAGTGTGCGAGGACGCGAATCCAGGGAGAGTATATTAATATTGGTGAAAATTTCGCGCGGGGCAAAGTTTACGACGCTCGCGGCGCGCACTACCCGCAACGTCGGGATAATAGACGCGGCTGAATTGCGGCATCTGCTCGCATTAGCTCGTACAGTGGCGGTTTAAGAACCCGCCTTCGTGTATATCTCCCTATTTTCTCTCGTATTGCGCGCGTTGTTCTGTACGGCCGGATATAAAATATCAGGAGGCGACAAGAGGACGTCAGTTTCCGTGCCAAAATTGCGGCACACGGCTTGGAACCGTCGCTCAGAGCCTCGTTCGATGCCTATAGTCTCGGCCAAAGATTTCGCCCGCTCAAGGACGCAGCTAGTCACGTGATTTTTATTGGAGCAAAGGCCAAACGTATTGGTCGATCGAAATCGTTCTTCTTCCGTCGCTGTTACCATCGGTTTTGCCGTTCGACAGTTAACACTTAGCGCTGGACCCGTTTTAACCCCTTAACGTATGATTTCTTTTCTAACCAAGCATCTAAGTGTCCGCCATTTTACTGTTTCAGTACCGTATCAGGTCAGTTAATTACATTTAGCAATCCTCAGTTTTACAAATTAGAACGAAAGTTAGGATTACAGTTTAGTTTTCTTATCGATGGAACTATTTTTGTCACATCTTCATCAGAATCTTTGCCACGAGTCTGACGCGTTGTTATAGGTTAAGGGGTTAAGGCGCATTCATATGTTGGTGCAGGAAAATGTACATATCTCTTGAACAGCACGTGGCACACTGTTTATATCATTGAATAGAATTTAAAAAGAATGCATATTTCTTAAAAATTCGTGAATATTGCGGCGCTTTAGGTAAAGTTTTCAAGAAAATAACTGGCGCTTTAAGTGTTAACAAGTTCTGTTTTAATAATTTCCTATAAGAAGAATCGTTATCGTGAAATGTTTCATAACAGTATTTCAGGAATTGAAGTTAAAGATTGCGTTTCACATGACAGATTTAGAGTAAATGACTTAATTTAGTACAAAAACATTAGGACTCACAAGGGAGCACCCTGAAGCGATGATCATTTTTATGAAATTTTGGTACGTGGTAGATCTCAATCGTCTATATCGAAGCGGTGAAAATCGCCCTCAAAGTCGGGGGGTGGTAAATGTATTTAACCGAATATTTCGAAACCCATTGGAGATAGAAGCTTGGTGTAAATTGACGAAATTTGTATTTCTGTACGACGAAAGTGGCTGTCTAAACACATTAAAAAAAGTCCATTTGTTTAAACGATATACTAAGAGTTGCAACATTTTTTGAAATTTCTCTTCTAAAATACGTATCGAATTTCGCGTAAATTTGTGTATGCAAATTGCACGGCCAAACACAAAATACGGATAAATGAAAATTTGGATTTCATTTATCGTCGCTTCGGGGTGTTCCCTTGTTAGGGTGCGTTGCCAGTATGGAAAGGACAGGTTAGGAAAATTATAGCGAGTTTCAAAGGTGGGTACATAATCTTTGACGCGGGCTATAGCGCGTGATTTTCTAACGCCAGCATGAATTACATTTGCTGCACGACGTTTCGATCGAACGGTGCCGGATGCGACAGACACGAGCGTGTGCATGGCGCGTTAATTAAATGCAAATACTCTGTTATTTGCGTTGCGTCATGCGGCGCTCGGCCACTTCCACGTCTGCCCAAAAAATCGAACGTTTTTTCTATAAAATGTTAACTCACCGTGAGAGATCCCTGACGAGGATGCAGTTTTTCGGATTTTTAGTTCAAATTAATGTACCCATCGGTGCTTGAATATTTTGAAATTTGCACGAGACGAGTTGTAACATTTAAGATAAATTCTTCGTATGATCTTTCAAATTAGGAAATATTTGAAGCCAAAATCATTGAAGCGATATGCATTATTTTTAGGCCGATCATTTATATCATATTGGAAACCGTACTGTGTTACTTGCCGATAAATATAATTCTTATTTGCAACATTCTAAGAAAACTAGATTCTTTCCTGACTGTTTACACTCAACCAACGCTAGAATTTACTATTAAATATTTTCTCTTGAGTCGTAATAAAATTCCAGGACAAAATACAATTTTACTCATTTTCATTTAGATTTGCCTTCCGAAACTTCGTTTCTTAATCAAATTAAGCCCCATGCTCCCGTTCCTGTTACTTGCATTTGTAACCTTACGAATCTACTGTATCTACTCAAAATATCTCCTTGCTTAATTAATACATTTCCTTCGTATCTTCAATGAGAACATCCCACAATCTCGTTAAATTCTCATCATAAACGAACACAATTATAAAAGGACGTAAAAATCATAAGAATGTTTAATCATTCTTATTTTTTCAGTTGCACCGTAGTTCGATAACACTGAACTAAGAATCATTAATTAACGAAACGTGCCTTTTACTCGTCACACTTTGTTACCATCAAAATCCTCCGTTAATTCGTCGTGAAACTAGCGATGCACCTTAACCCTTTCACTGTTGGCGCTATTAGGCGCCTCGAAAATTTGCTCCCACTGTATAGAGACTACCTTCTCTAAGACAATCGTAAAAATAGGGTCCATATATCGTCGTTAACCCTTTCGCGACTAGCGCCGGTTATATCCGGCATCCACTAAGCGCGTCGTGGCATTGGCTCGCGCCGCAACAACTCAAAGTGAAGGTTTTAACAACATTCCCTTAAGTCCTCTGCTGTTCCAACGAAATCCTCTAAGATTTGAAAAAACGCGAGACACTCTTAACGTGTATGGTGTGCACTAACGGCACCGACGACCACTAATGGCGTACTGATGGCTAGTTCCGCCGTCGCGAAACGTAGACGAACTGGATCATTTAAAATTGCGAGACGTGAGATACGGTAACCTTCTGAGCTGCGCACAGTACTTGACACCTTTTGGCGCACTTTCACCTTAATTTAATCCTTAATTGTATCTTCTACCCTTCGATTTTAATTTAACAAAAGCAATTTAACATTTTGTAATTTAAAAAATTTTACAAATTATAAATATTCGCTTAAAAAGAAGATATTTCGCGGTCTCGATCGAACTTCTCAGACCTTACGAGATCGATCCTTCGAGTTCGAATAAATCCTGGAACGTTTAGCGTCCTCGAATTTTCCCCCCTTTTTCAGCATTTCGCGCATTTCTTTCGCCCGAACGAATGTCCGGCCTGTTCGGGAGACGTAAGCGGTATTAATCGAATATCGATGAGGATCGTTAGCCGTGTTAGAGATCGCGAACGGATCGACAACGGAATTTATGACGCGTAATTTGTCAGCTGCCCGCAGCACGCTTCCGCGGTGTTCGCGATATTCACCTGGTTCTATGCCGATTAGAAGCGGAGACGGAACTCTCCACGCGTTCGCACGTTCCGGCGTTAACGATCCGCACGGATCCACTCGGAAGTTAACATCCTACGCACTATCACGATTATCGGATTCAGCCGCCTTTTTTTACCAGATACACTCTGTTTACCCGTCAGACGTCGGTAAGCCGGGAAAGATGGATGGAAGCTTGATTATCTGATGTCAGAGGTTCTCACGTGTTTTCCCTCGATTCCTGTGAATTGTGTAATAATTTCTTTCTGGGCTTGGAATATTTCTCTCTAAAGCACGATTCGAGGAGGTTTCTATTTGAGTCGTTGTGGAAGGGTTTGCAATTTTTTATTTATTTAATTTCGCATCGACTCGTTAGCCATTGGCAGGAAGAAATAATTGTGTATAAATTATTTGCATGTGTTAAATGAGCCGTTTATTTTGATAGTGGTAGTGGTGTAAGTCCATTTAAAAAAAAATCGAGATTACGCATGAATTGCACGTAAAATATGTTAAATCTTACCGTAAAATATCATAGACCAAGATATTTTAAAAACAATAACTTCTACACCCATAACCTCCGCTGAATATAAAGATACGAGTGATTTATCGCCTTATATTCCACCTGTGCACCACAGTTATTTCAAAAACCTTTCTCGTGGTGTCAATGACGGTGTTTTAAATGAATAAATTAAAAACCATGAATATTGCTTTTATTTCTAATGTATAATGTTGTTTAAAGTTATATACAATTTTGCTTGGCATAACAAACTTTTAATATATTTCTTGGAGTTTGAACATTCTCTTATGTACATATGTATATTTCTGTGTACTGGACATTTGTGAATTAGGCGCTTTACTGTAAGCTTCAGATTACTGTTGGTACATTCAGGGCGTTCGGTTTTTGCTATCAACTAGTGATGTGTGATTTTAGTATGTCTTATTCTTAGTCTCGTCAATGTAATTCTACGAAGCAATGGTTTTATATGTATTAAAATTGTTTCTAATAAAGAATTTTTGGACAGTAGAGTGTACTTTAAAAGCTCCCAAATCTAAAGTTTAATTCTGGCTTCAGTTTGGAGAAAATTGTCGAAGGTCTATTTATGAAATTTAAACGTAAACAATTAAATATTCTACATAATACAGTACATATAATTTGTTTGAGAATTAAAAAGAAATTTCTAGTAGATACAAATAGTTCATCTTCATTTCGATAATGCTTTAACTAACTGCTGTTGTTTGAACAATTCTGAATTTAACGCAGTTTGGTATAGTTTAGTTCATTTTCATATCGATATTCTTTCAAATGCCTGTTATTTTTAAAAAAATTCTACACGCAACGATTATCGTTAGAAACAATATCTTTCGTTTATTCCAAGTTGCAGAATGAAATGTCAGTTTAAAGTCTTAATCTTCCTACTATCGTTCTACATAAATTATTGCAAAAATTGCACAGGTTTAGCGTCATTAGTCTTTGATGTTGAAAGTCGAGCGTAGTTAATAGAAGCGCATATAGTGTTTGATAAATCGTTCTATTACACATCAATATGACAGAGTGAATGCGGAAAGCGCGATGTAACGAAGTGTTAGAACGCAAGCTGCTATTAATCATGAAATAATAGTGTAACATTATACAAATTTGACATATTTAACTAATTTGAAGTGTAATAACAACACAATAGATAACTTACTTAGGCACAGATGAAATATTTACCCTTTAAATGAAAGGATATCATCAATATCGAATTAAGCTCCTCGTGCACTTCGTTAGAATTTATTCTGCGTTACGCAAGTTTCGCAGAAAAAGTAGCAAATGAAAAATATTTTCGTTATTTTATTTAGAAACGTAATATTTACTATCAGTTTCAAAGAAAATAACTTTAGTACAAAGATAGTGCAAAGAAAAATAATTTACATTTGTTTGTTAATAATTAAAGAAATTAGTGTACATATGAACAGATATTTTCCATTTTGGGACAAATATTTTGAGTATACAACTTGCTTGCAAACTAGAAACTATCTTATATTTTCCTTTGCAATTTTTTTTTAGACATTTTGCTGAATTCTTAGATACTTTTCTTCATCTTACATTAGTCTTTTCCCTTAGTTTAATTGTTAACGAATGAAGGTAAATAATTTTCCTCGTACCAATAGTAAATCTTGTGTTTCTAAATAAAACAATGTAAATATTATATGTTTACCACCTTTTTTCTTCAAGTTATACGACGCTTAATAAATTATAATTAGGCGTACGGAGACTTACATGTTTATTTCTGCGTAAATAGTACTTTAAGTTACTCTTCAAACAAACCCCTAAAAAGTGTGAATAATTTTATTGAAAAATTTATCATTTGTTGCTTCACAATTTTTCGATAATCTACAACTTCCACTCCCAACAAACCCTAAATTCGAAGAGAATCATTCCTCCGTCAGCCCTATATACCAACTTCCCCCCGAACCTCCTCGTAACTCACGATTTCGAGCCTCTTATCGGCATTATAATTCACGTCGCTAATAAAACCGGCGAAAAAAGAGAAGAAAAAGAAAAACAGACCGAAACAAGGGAAGAGTGGGGATAGAAATATCGAAGTAGCCGGGGTATCGGAAAATTTAATTACGAGGCGGGCTTGCACGCCGTATTCTCCTTTAATTGGCCCCGGTGCATTTTCTTGCACGCGACTGGTGCGCGCGTTGCGCCGATAGCGGCATTTCTGCATGAATTATTTCCACGTAATGTACATTTCGAAAGACGTCGGCTTTTTCTCTTTCCCCCGGCGCGTTTCTCTCTCTCTCTCTCTCTGTGCACAGAGACTGCATCTTGCGACACGATCGGCAAATCGCGGGCAGCTCCGCCGGCTGTTTATTGTGGATGCAATAAAAGTTGCTGCTGCACGCCCTCCCACAGCGCATCGTACACATGCGGCGGCTGTCTTCTCGTTTTTCTATCGGCCCGTTTCACAACGAGCTCCTTTTTTCCCAGAGAAAAAGCCAACTCGACTTGCATCCGATGCTGCGTGTATACCCTTCCACCGATCTGCACTTACTTACTTACGTACTACGCTCTCGTTCGTGAGTATCGGGACGCTTTATTGGTACGCGAAGTAAAGTTGAACGGTCGTTAGGAAATTGTCGAGATCTTGACACATTCGCGGCCGGTAATTTTTTTCACGTTTGCTGAAATTTCGGGCAGAATAAATTGAGAATCTGGTGAGTGCAAATTTCTGTGACTAGGACAAGGATAGGTATGGTAACATTTGTTTGCAAGAAAATAGAATGCTGAAAACTGTTAAATATGATAACTCCAGGGATAACTAAAAGAAACTTAGGAAATGACGTGAATTCAAGCTTATTTTCTTTTGTGTTATGACGGAGGATGATCAGGATAATACCGAAATGTGTCGGCTAATATGAGAAATTCAGAAGCTGGTTGACGCAAATTTCTGTGATTAGGATAAGGACAAAAATGATAAAATTTGTTTGCTAGGAAAAAAAATTCTCGAAACTGTTAAATATGACAACTAATGCATTTATGGAACATTTGAAGGCACAAAAATATACAGAATGCGTATAATAAGCGAAAATGTATAAATAAACCTAAAATTCCCTATCTACCTTCTATTTTTCCAAGAATATTCATAAAGCTACGAATTTGCATAAAAATCCGCAGTCTAATGACAATTCAGGGGTAACAAAAAAAAAAACTTAGGAAATGACGTGAATTCAAGCTTATTTTCTTTTGTGTTATGACGCTATCAGAGGAAGATCGGGATAAAAATATTGTAGATAACGTGTGAAAATGATCTGTCCAATAAAATTTGCCTTATTCAGAAACAAGTGTTCGACAGAAAAACACCGCAGTTACATTTCCAACGATAAGTTTCTTTCCAACTGAAAACTTCAAAAAAATTGTTTTTCAACTCACAGTGCCGTGGTTTCATAATCGACTGGTCTCTCGCAGAAACTGGTAAAAAAATTTCATTGGACGTTATGAATACGCCGAACGGGACAATCATTTTTTCCACGGAATTTTCCCCCGGTTCGGCATTAATTAAGTTAATGAAACTGAAATCGTACGAGTGCCGCGTAAACCTGATCCCTTTGAAGCGCAGTCAACAAACGATATCGAAATGCACGAGAACGAATACGCTATAGCGTGGAGACAATCAACCAACGATTATTACTATTATTATTAATCGAATATTCTAGCCGCGATGAAATTTTTGCATACGGCGATCATTTTTCTTTCCGTTTCATCTTCGACGATAAAAGCGTACCTGCGCGTTTAATATCGTCGAGGGAATAATACGATTAATCGTTCAGATAATCGCAATTATGCCAAGAATACCAATAACGATAATATTCACGATTGTCCGACGATCAACGGCGATATCTTCGATTTCACATAAATATTAATTAATCGTTGGATTTTTCACGGTTGATGTTTCGGGGCCGATGTTAATTTCTGTCGCACGGAAATTGCAATCTTTCACGTGCACTGCTATGGCCACAGTGCAATGTGGTATTAATAATTCATGAAAGTCACGGAACGGTGTAAGAAAACGGAATAACGTATGTATGAAAAATGTGAAAACAATTAAACGAACAATTAATCTGAACTCCAAAAGAAGAAAGAGGAATGAATTGAGAGAATTTTTATTTCGAAACGTGTAATTACTTTTGAAAGGGTATGATCCGGCAAAGTTATCGAACTGTATCGCCAGATTACGGTAGAGTGTGTTATATATGAAAATTGTAAAACGAACGGAACTGGAATATGGAACAGGTTGTGTTAAATGTATTCGAAATTAATATATAATTATACGTAAAAGGATACGTAACAATTCAACGACCAATTATATTAATTTATATGTTACCAAGGTGCTTAAAAATATTTAATAAAGATGTGTATTTCCCGCAGAGTGTAATTACCACGGTGTATATAAAAATTTCGCAGTCGACACGAGTCCATGAAAGTTTCTCAAATTTTTCTCATTTAATAACAATTCGTGGAACGATCGATGAATCAGGTTCCAAAAAAATTTCACCGACGAAAGTTTCTTCCATGATTCACCGATCGAAACTTTGTTTTCGGCATTCTTATCTCCTTATCGATTGTTAGAATCTTCGCTCGTGCCTCGAGACACTTAACGCGTGTATTTTACATTCGGCGAGGTTTGCGAAAGAAATGTTTAAAGTTGGACGAAAAGAGTGGGTGATTCGAAGGAAAATCGAGAAAGGAAGGCCAACGGAGAAAAAGTTTAGGCGTTTATCGTATGGAGACCGTAACAGAATGTCAGTCGTTCTGATAAAAGTGATAAGAACACAGTCACTCGCTGATACCAGCCGCACGCGTATATCGCTCGAACTTGGACATTTTATTCTTGCGGTTCGCCTAAACGCTAAATTTCACAGACGCTACACACGCGATACTGTACAATTTCGCGTAAAATCAGGTGAAAATTAGAAATTGGTTATCGAGAAATAATATTGTATTTTCTTTCTTTCTTTTTTTTTTGTGGCAGTATTTTCAACGTCTGCTGTCGCTAATTGAAAACAGCAGGAGGCTGTTAATTGCCTCTGTATTCGTTATTTTAATTGCATTAGTAACAAATACATCGGCGATCCAATCAAAAATATCGCGTATTTGTGATGGTAAATATTTAGGAAGTGTTTAATTAATTGTAAGTGCTCAATTAGTCTGAGGACATGACGAGTAATTGGAGAATGATTTAATTGGAATTTTATTCATTTTGTCGAAGGGATTGTAAGTACATTTTAATATCGATTTGAACGAAACTCGTTTGATTTGAAATTTTCAATTTGAGTTTCTTTCGAATTGACTAATTTTGTCATTCCTGGGGGACAATATATAAACAGTTGGAAGATTTAAGGCACTTTATACAGTTTGAAAAATATTCTCTTAAAACCGAGTACACAATTGAAGGTCTCATTAGGAAGAAATATTTTGCTCTCGTTGTCAAAATAATTCATTTTTTCCAAAGTTATCCTATCATTTCTAAAGAACAATACATCTCTTGCTCAAGAAACAATTAGGAGATTTAAGACACTTTATACAGTTCAAATTTCACAATCTCGAAACTGAGTAAATCTAGACAATTTAGGATTTCATTAAAAACAAATATTTTGCCTTTGTTGTACCAGATAATTAATTTTTTCCAAAGAAAAGATGCTATTTTCAATGAACGTTGTACTTAGAAAAATCTCTTCCTGCGTCATTTCTTCCAGAATAACAGCACTTTAGAGCCTTAAGATACTCCTCGTCGATCCAAAAAAATGTCATAGGGGTGTCGTGCTTCTAACGATCGTTTGAATTAAGGGAGACACACGACAGATGGACGCACACAGGCTCGTCTCAGCTCTACGAAACAGTAATTCTGCTAGCAAACATCGATCCGAGCGGCACGAAGCTCACCGTGAACTCTTTGTCCTGTTGCCAGAAGCTGAAACGTGCTTGGCCATCTAAAATCCCCGATTCCGGAGGATACTGTCCTCTACGACAGCGTTTTTTTTTTAACGATTCGGCTGTTTGTCGATAATTATCTATCCTGACGCGATCAGGGCAACAAGTAGAGTCGTGTTTTGTTTACACTCTCTCGAGCTTCTTTCGATCGAATTTCGTAGTTTGATAGGTTGCTTATCTGCTGAAGATATCCTTTCTGTCACACAATAGGAAGCTTCTTGTTCGATAATTTTACGAACCAATTATATTAATAATTTCGTAGTTCGAAATTGTTGGAAAAGTGTGGTAATTCGTTTCTCAGGTTTTTAAACTTTTTGACGCGATTACGTCACGTGATGTCAGACTGGAAGAACGAGGCGTACCATAAGTGTAAACATTATCTGTACTCTGTTTTTCTCTTGTTTCAGTGTTACCTTACTGATTAATTATATTAATTTAATTGGGAGAAATTGGTGTCGAGATAATGAAGTACCAAACCAATCAAAACAACGTCTCATTAGCAAGCGTATATCCCGAGCCCTCTTTCTGTGGAAAATAAATACATTATGAAAACAATATGTACGGGGTGGTTTGCTTAACCCGACCACCTCAATTAATTTCGTTATTAAAGAAGCGATCAAAATTAGTTTTTTCGAAGCATTTTCAAGGCGATGATTTTAGGTTTCTTTTTTTTTCAAATAAGTTTTCCATATTACGTTCAGTTTTTTAATACCTAACTTTATTTATGAAAAGTGTATTGTATTGAGGTCTTTGAATTTACCTGAATGCGAAATATTAATTCATAATTAAAGTATATAAATTATTTATTCATTCATAAATATGAATTATAGATTAAGTATGCGAAACAATTGAACGTGACATTAAAAACTCATTAAAAAAAACAATCTAAACCACTTGTCATCTATGAAACAAAAATCTTTTGATCAGTCCACTAATAGAGAAAATAATTGAGGTGATCCTTTTACATTGCAAAAAACACAACACGGTTATCCGATTAGACGCAAAAACAGCGTGATTATGTTTTCCAGTTGCTAAAAAATACGATTTCAAGAAAAACAGCTCACGAAATGTTCACTTAAAAAAGTAACATAACTCATGGTCCTCCATGTGAGTACTCGTTGCAACGTAAACTGCATCGATGAAAAGAAAGCAGAGGGAAATGCATGCTGGTTGATACCGATGGAAACAACTCATCACAGAGAAATCATAGTAACCTATGGGCAATCAATACCGAGGGAAATTGGCCACGCGCTGAAGATACCGCGATCCCAATATTGCGTCAAAAAATTTCGATCGTATTCTATTAAAAAGCGTTCAACGGAGAGCGATGATTATTTGCCGACGCGGTCCATAACGAAACAGTCGGATCGAGAAGAAACAATACAACCGGCGGTAATTAAAAATCGAAATGACATTTCGGCGTCGTTTCAGTTTCGGCCCGGGACGGTTCGTTCTCGTCCTGTTTCACCTGCGAACCTCGAACACGGTTAGGTAATTCTCGTAAAAATGAACGAAACACGGTAAGTTCTCGTGTTCTGTCCCTTCTTCGAGGGGTGAAACAGAGGAAAACAGGTCGATCGATCGGTTCAGTTAGGAGTTCTTACCCTTTGCCCTAAAAGGACGTCTCATTTTTGGGTGCCAAACTTGACTATCGCGTTTCCAAGACGTCCTGCGATTTTTCAACCTATTTGTCACGGTTTTTCCTTGCATAAGTTTCTTTCCGCTTGTAGTAGTATTCTTCTGTGTTATTCGTGTGGTTTTGCCAAGAGAATGAGGGACGATATACAGAGAAATTGAGTAAAGAACTGCCGATGAAGTGTAATGCTGGGTCCACACTGATATTCGTGAGCAGTTCTTGTACAGATCGCGAATTATGTTCGCTGACAATGTGAACATTTTCGTGAGCAGTGAATAACGAATATTGTTCGCTCACGAGGTGGTTCATTAAAGGATCTGTTCGTCAGATTAACTTTGTAATTGTTTGCGTTCTGTTCGCGAACAGTTTTGGTCAGTGTAGACCGCGCATTACTTCTTCGAAAAGAAGCCATCTCTGACAGTGTGAAATACTTAACCTGACTGTTTTTAAACATACCATATGCAGTAAAATTATTAATAAAATTCAGTATTGTAGGAATCGACGGAAAAATTTCGAGGGACACCGAACGGGAATCGAACCCGGGACCTTCGGGCTTGGCAAGCCGAAGCTTTGCGCACTACACCAACGACTTCCTCTGTATTCTCCCTTGTCGGTTTCCTATTTGGGTACGGAGGCCCCGATACTACAGTATTTTATATTTTCATTGTAAACTAACATATTTAACAGCAACCTAAGAATTTTACGTTAATACGTTAATTTTAAAGCAGTGCAAATTATTTTATTTTCCACCGTTGCGTATACAGAGTGTCAAGCGAAATTAAGTACGGTAGGACCCCGTATAGCGCGATCAAAAAATTGCTATTGCCTCCGTATAACGCGACCAAACAAAAAAAAATCTACAAACTCTAAATTTGGAATTTTGGGTTAATTAAATTTGACCCAAAAAGCGATGTCGATGGAACTTCACTTGTATTATACTTCCCGCGTTATAGGAGGTCCTACTATAGTATGCTTTGGTCCGAAAAATCGAAATTAAATCGTAGGGCAAGGGGTTAAACCCTGGCGAACGTGCAAGTTGGTTTGCTCCTGGAATTGCTTTTCCGCTAATTTTTTCGTTTTTTCTTTTTCTGTTCATTTTGTCGTTTGCTGTTTTTTATTTTTATTTCGTTCGGTCTACGGTGGTGGTTCGCGTAGCAGTGAGTAACGCGAGATTAAATTTCGTCGAGAAGTTAACTGGAGAATTCCTTTGCTCGCGAGAACGTCGCGTTTGAAGCGTTTGAGCGAGGTTATTTGAAAAAAGGAACGTTGTATGGTTTAGAGTGTTGCTTCACTTTGCTTGGAATAATTTTTGATGGAGATATTCGGCAAGTCTAACGGTTTATGTTATTTCTATAATTTGGTGGAATTACTTGATTAAAGTGTAATGTGAGGCAATTTGAAGATTATTTTGATAAGTAAAACGTCGTGGTAGATGACTTAATTTGTATTGCTGAAATGACGTGTTTATTAAGTCGTTTAGTTATTTATTTACGTATTTATTAATTAAATTATTTGCAATGTTTAATCTTTTTACATCGTTGTATTCACGATTGCAGTTTTTTAAATTAGAAATAGTAATTTTACAAATATACAAACTGCGCGATAACGAAAATTAAACATAATAATAAAGTGGATCAAATTCCTGAGAATATAAAGCGAGTGATTAAAATTCTTTTAAAATAAAATTTATATTCAAATAAAATAACGCAAGCTGGTGTGTGAAATGTGTCTCTTCAATATTAAGTTGGTACATGTAAACGGTGCTTTAGTGAACAAACGATATTTGCTCGTTAATCGTTATACACTATATTAAATGTACTTGTTATTTGATTGCTCAGACATAACCAGTTAAATAAGACTTTTGACATGATTCTCACCATCAGGAATGTAAACAATCTTTTACACAGTTACCATTGATAATTCATTAATTGAGTCATGTATGCCAATGTTCTTATGTAAAATACAAAACACACGAATTATAGGATTTTAACTAATGCGTATAATTATACAGGGTGATTCTGGTAACTGTCAATTTTTAGGTGAAGTTAGAAACAATGTTTCTATGACATTAATTTTGTAGTAGAACAATTTAAATGGTCTCAAAGGATAAATAAGATGGAAGAAAAATTTGTTTACAAATATCATTTTTTGTTTTTCTACTGTATGTTGTAGCAAACACCGATGTGCACAATAATATCGCTGCCGGACATCGATAATGGCATAACTCGAAAAACGCGAATTTTCATTTTTTTGCAGAAATAGACTATGAGTACAGTATTTTTATCACGTAAAATAGCACTTCGAATTTCATTAAGTTCATAGTTAGTCAGATGTAAATTCTAAATTGCTTTTCGTATAAAATTTACATTTTGCGAGTTAGTAATAATACGACTCTAACATTTTAAATCAATTGTGAAACTTCCTCTCATATTTTTGCCATTTCTTCCATGCCCTTCGAAACCATTTAAACTACGTACAAAAATTTTCTCGTGCCCCCACAGCTAGAGAAGATAATTAAGTGGCCTATTTCACGTGACTATACATCACACCCGATGCATCTAATCGCAACAACTTTATCGAATACATTTTTCCACATGAAATTACGTTCGTCCGCGAGCTTTTCTTATTAACCGAACCGCGAATGAAAAGAAAGTCCCCGCACGCAGGACCTGAATATCAAATTTCACGTGTGTCGTATACACTCGTAAGAAATACGTTAAGTAGCCAAAGCCACGGTGGACGTACGTACGTTAAAATTGTTGCCGGACCTCCCGCTAGCCGCGGTGCAGATAAATCGTCGATTCTCGAGGACCCTCGCTACGTGTCACCAATTATTTTCACGATTCGTAAAGGAGAGATCAAGGGTTCGACGTCCGAGCAACAGAGGCAATAATTCGCAGGATAATCCGATAATAACGGGGAAGAAGCTCGCAGACTTTCCCTTTAACAATTTATCCTTACCGGGGGATATTTATGGATCGGATCATCGAAAAGATCGATCTCCGTGAGGTCCTTTCTGATCTTCCTTCGGGATGTTCCTTTTTTCTTCTGATCTTCTAGCTTTCTTGCCGTAGAAAGGCGTCTCGTTCGTCCTAGATTTAATAATGAGAAAAATCTACGACTGTGTTACGGGTGGATATGATACTCGAATTGAAAGTGCGATTGCGACGATTTTATTGCAGTCTGCGAACGGAGAATGAGTGGATTCGGTGAGAGAGAGAGAGAAAACGCGAGAACCAGATTCTGTGCTAATTATTGCCGCTTTGTTGGTGTTAGATTTGTTACGGGGAAAGTATCAAGGTTTGCTCGATATCGTTGCAGTTTATGGATGAATTAATCGGCATGTATGAAGTTACGTTCGATTGAATTTGTTACTTGCTGTTAATTAGAATGGTCCTATACTTGGATCGTAACTAATGAAACTAATGAATTTTTGTTAAATAAATAAAGTGTGTGGAGTTCTTATGTTATCTTTCTATGTATCTAGTTTAGTGATGCTAGTTTGTTTGTTTTTTTACTTTAAACTTAAAGAGGGAATTGATTATTGCGTTTATACTTGTATTACTTCTATCTGGAGAAAATAGAACAGTGGTAAAATTCGAAGAACAAACGGTTGAAGTATTTATTAACCCTTTGCACTCGGAGGTCATTTTGTAACAGAAAAGTTTGCAAATCGAATGTTTGAAATTTTTTAAAATTAACGCAGAAATAAACTATACTATTTTACTTAAATATTCAACGTATTCTCCATTTCACTATAATGAATAAATTTATAGAGGCCCCGTAGATCTGCTCTCTGACTTGATTAATTATTCACCAAGTGACGATTGTTTAATGTCGCTTCTCAGTCACCACTCGATTACAAAGGGTTAATAATGGAAGAAGGTAGAAATTGTCGTATTTTTCATAATCAGGATTAAAGGATTTCTTTCTACGTTGCATTTCCTATTATTAGTCTTATTGGCCAGAAAGCTAAGATACGGTTAAATTGTGTAGTTATTCGTGTAAAAAATTGCTACTTGAAGTACCACAATTAATAATTCAAATTCGGAAATATTTAAGAATCAACGAAAATAAAGCGAAAAGAAAATACCTGAACTTGTAACTGAAAACTATTGAAATTGCTTTATTTTCGTTTTTTTCCCCGTAAGAAATTAGCCAGTTTATAATGCAAGTAATAACTTTCGAATTTGAAAATTTTGACAAATCAACGAAAATAAAATAGAAAGTTATAACTGAGAATTATCGAAGTTGCTTTATTTTCACGTTTTCCACCAAGAAATTAGTCAATTCGTAATGGTAACTAACGCGAGTAGTAACTAATGGACATCATATACCGTCATTTATATTCTACTTCCGTAATACCATGTTTCGTTCTGTACTGGAATATTTCTACGATATATTTCACTGTAAAAGCAACAAGAATTTTCATAAATTCGCCGAAACTTCAACAACCGACGGTGCAGCGAGCGTTGAACTCGTTAAATTCGCAAGCAACACATGTGACGTCAAGATTGAAAAGTTTCTTCGAGTTTATATTGTACAGATGCGCGTATTAAATTGATACGTGTATCGAACAGTACGTGGAAGTAATTCGTATCGATTCCCGGAGGAAACTTGGGTGAAATATGGGTCAGAAATGTTCGTCCGGTTGAACGTTTCGCGATCCTCGAAACTTTTCGCAGTCCTTCCGACCAGCTTCTCGTTTTTCCCCCTTCCTGTTTCGCCGGGGAAACTTTTACAGAATCGACCTCTCTCTTGAAGCAACGATTTGCGTGCACAATCGCGAGGAAAGTCGCTGTTCAACGTTTGAATTTGAAAATGGTCGCGGAGGAATTACCTAATTATCCTCGAGCAAACTTACAGCGTGTCTGGATCGTACTCGAGAGAAATCGTTCATGTTTTCGAACGAAGTTCGTGATTCGAAGCAATGGGATTTTCGACTGGACTAAATTTTCTAATTTCGTGTAACGGTCTTTGTCTGGTTTCTTTTTTTCTGGTTAATCGCAGGCCCTTGAATTACTGGAAATTACTTAAATTTATTTGTCAATAGGGAAACTGTTAAAGGTATAACATTTCGAATTTCTGTACAGAATCTTATTCATTTTTGGTCATATTCTAGAATTAACTTTCATATTTGTAAGAACTGACGGAAAAAATTTCGATGGACCCAACCGGGAATCGAACCCAGGACCTTCGAATTAGCAAGCCAGGACTTTGGTCACTACCCCAACTACTCCTTCTGTATTTTTCCTTGTCGGTTTCCTATTTGAGTATGGAGGCCCTGATACTGCATATTTAATTCTGTAAATGAATGCAATTGAATTTTTTACGTTGTTTAAATCGTACACATCAACGAAACGACCATAAAAAATATTAAAAATTGATTCGTCGCATTCCAGACCTAACTTTCACGTTTAATTCGAAAACCGTAAACAAATACGATCTAACTCCTTCGTCGTGTCAAATCACGTATATCACGAGAAACATTAAACACCCAGTACTCAAAATTCATCCCTAATATTCACCCGTATTACCTTCCACTCCCTTTGAGACCGAATCTCATACAGAACATCTCCCAATCTTTTTCACACTATCCCGCTCTCTCCATTCACACGTAACTCAACGAAAAGCCTCCATTCACACCGAAAAATTCGAGCCGGTGATTCGGTCGTTCCTGCATTCACAGAATCATAAATAATTCGCAAAGCTAAAGCTGCGCCGGCACCGAGCAATTTTACCAGCCGCCACCGGAAGATCCCATCGGAACCTACGTCAACAAGTAGAACAATTTAATGATTCGTCCCTTTTCCCTCTTCACCATCGGGCCTGGTGAAGTGTCTTTGAAGCAGCGTCAGTGGTGCACACACGCAGCCCTGTGGACCGTACGCGTGTCAGAAATCCTGGACTCCTCTCTGTCCCTCTTTCCGTTTCTCTCTGTCATAGCTGGCGATGGGTCGATATACGCGGTCGGGCTCGTGCTCGAGGGTTCGCGTGTGCCTCGAGCAGGGGACAGGCAAACTGGCTGTCATTTCCACCCAACCTCTACCTACCAACCCTACCGACCACCCCTCTAAATCGCCCCTCTTGGCTACGCGATATTATGTTCCTGAAATATTGCCGCGAAACAAACAGTCCGCTGCACACTCTCGGCACGTTCCACGCGTCTCTCCTTCCTCCTTTCATCCACTGTGCTCTCTACCGTCTCATCCTTGCTGCTTTTTCGGCTGTTCGCCACCTTTTTCCTTTCGGTTTTCAGACGGAGCTTGTGCGGTTAATCGTTCCGGAGATAGATATCGCGGAGATTTCTCGCGTTAGGGCACACACAGGCTGCATAGAATGATATCGCGATGGTTAAGTGAGAGTGGACGTGGTTGGTACGGAGGTTGTTTCAGGTGAGGATTGTGTGTGTAGGCGCGAAGGTGGGAATGTGTATCGCCGGGGAAATTGCAGGTTAGAAGCGAAGTGGTGGATGAGGGTAGGGGTGAGTGTAAATAGGAGATAGAGAGATAGACATGCAGTTCTTCTTTTTCAAAAAGTGAGCGGAGAGAAATAGGAGATAAGGGTAGAGCTGGTGTTCGTACTTTGCGGAAGCTAGACGAGGGAAAACAGTAGAATTGGAGTTCTTATTTTTGAAAATTTGAACAAAGCACAGGCGATGGGTGAGGATGAAATTGGAATTCTTGTTTTGGAAATAGCAAGTAAGAATAGAACTGGAATTTTTAAGTGTCGGAACCTGAGTGAGGGAGGACGGGATGAAACTGGAATCTTCATTTTTTAAAGAAGCTAAGTGTAAGTTAAACATAGTTAACAGGGATAAAAATGAAGCTTTAAATGAAAAATGTTCTATTCAATTATTTCCCAAGTGAAAAATAGCAAACAGGAATAGAAATGAAACTACTGACTAAAATTACCAGAAACAAAGTTGTAGATAATAAAGGGTAGGGGTAGAATTAAATCTTCATTATCGACAGAACTTCTAGCGTCAAAGTAAAGAATAACAAAGTGAAATGAAGATGAAATTACCCGAGGTCGAAAAAGAAGTGTCACGGACATCAAAGCGAAAAGTAGCAGTTAAAGATTCTAAAAGCTAAACCCGACTCCCACGACAAACGTTGAACAGAATTTTACGTAAAACGTGGTTCTCTCTCCTTTTTCTCTTGTTTTTCCTGAAAGGAAATAAAGCGTCTGCCGGAGTAGGGCGTTACGCTTTCGGACTTATCAAGATACAACAGTTTTATGGCGATATAATAAGTCGAAACACGGCCAGTAACGTAATATGCAGCGCAAACTGGTTTCCAAGAAAAGGTGTAACCACTGGCCGTTCAGAGAATCGCAAGAACCGGCGGCTATCAAAGCGTCACGTTGAAAACGTTGTCAACGTCATTCTTCTTCTTCTTCGTTTGGCCTCGCGGTAATTTGTCGTAGTATGGATGTGCTGCGTGCGCATTAAAAAGTGGTCGTTTTACATCGAACGACGCGATCCGGAGCTCGTCGGACAGATGAAAAAAGTTGCTTAACGTAACCGGTGATTCCCGTATTGAACGTTATCTAGAACGATTTAATTTAATTTGAATGGCTCGCGTGGCGAATCTTGACGAAATTTAAGGAGTGCTTTCTTGCCTTAGAAACTTGTTTATAGCTCCTCTTAGGCTCCTGCCGGTTTTTGCATAATCGTTCGGGTAATTGATGGACTTTTAAGTGTTTCCTGAATTATGACCACGTTTCCCTTGTCTGCCATTCAGGTTATAGGTTATCCTTCGAATCGTGGAAATCTCATTTTGAATAAAATACCATGGGAGCTGTTGCTTGCGTTCTATTGCTACGTAACGCTGTTGTGCAAGAATAATGCTTTACTTTACATTTCTCTTTGGTATGCATGTCGGAGAGATTCATGTTGTTTCTGAGATTAGGGCAGCTTTTTCAAATACAGCAGGGAAAAAAGAAGAAATTCTGAATTTGGAATTTTGGGTTGATTAATTTTGACCCAAAATGCGACCTCGGTGGAGCTTAATTTGTATTATATTTCCCTGTAATTCGTTCTATTTGAATTTTGTAAATATCGTCATTTCTTAACCCTAGAGCGGTCTTCGGGTCTTTTTTGACCCACCGCCTTTTTATATTTTTAGTCATTTTTCCTGTTATCAGGTTTACGTTCCTTAACATTATTTTAAACGTTTATTGTCTAGGTTCATATGTCGCGTTGGAAATAAAAATTATTACACATAAGGTCTTAGGTCCTTTTTCACCCAACGGTCTTAAGTGTACAGTCAAAACGAAGAACGCAGTAGGGTTAAGGTAATCGGTATTAGGCAGATAAATTCTAATGGAGAAATTATTATATTTTATGTATCAGGAGAGGTTCGTTGCTTTTGGTTTATACAGTATAAAATGACTTCAAACAGAAATATCTTCCCGCTCTTTAGGTCGTTTACAGCGTTTGGTAATCACTTATTCGAGACAGTCTTTTATTATTTTATTGACGAAAAAAGAACACCATTCACTGGTGAAGAAAGCCGCAAAGTCATGCTGTTACTCAAGCTAAAGAAGTCATCATCAACTTGGGCTGAACATTTCTTCCGCAAAAAGCGTATTCACCAGATTTTGTTTCTTCCGACTACTATTTATTAAAATGCACAGTTCAGTACAGTTGAAGGTATCCGAAAATCTGTCGATGACTTTATCCTATCGAAATCACAAAGTTTCTACCGCAGTGGATTTCGTGTGCTACCTGAAAGATGGAAAAAAAATCACTGAAAGCAATGGAGAATATTGAATTTATTTCATTTCTTTTTTTAAATAATACTCGAATTTTGTAGAAAAACGTAGCGAACTCTCTCTGAAAATCTGATACTAGTCGGAATCTTGTCTTGATAGATAATTAAGATGTAGTAAAGCGATCAACGCAGTATTGCACTGTGCAAGCACTGAAATTTAATTAAAAATCCACAACCTCGTTCAGTAAACCTCTACAAGTTCTGTAAATTAATACAAATATTACTTGCAATTAAACAGTTTAAGAACAAATGAATATAGATCGCGTACGAAATTTTCTAAATACGATCTAAAATCGAATCATTCGTCAAACTTGATACGCGTAACGTTAAAAGTAGCTAAACATTATTCGTATTAAATTTCGCTTCATTTCGAAGATAAAACGGTAGGAGGCAATATTAAAACCAAACATTTCTGTTCTATCAATTTGGTACAAGCTAACGAATTGATGGAACACCAAGAGACGTTGCTCTGTCCATCTCTGGCCGACGCGATTTTAATAGAAATCACAGTCGCGCTCTGTTTGGATCGTATCGGAAGCCTGGCAAGTCCGTTTCTTTCATCTCTTTCTCCAATTTTGCGATCCTGTTTCGTCCCGGCCACCCTCGTCGATCCCGGTTTCCCAATTATATTAGAGATGAAATGCAAAAACCGGCGCGACAAACTTCCGCTCGATATTCCACAGAAAACCGTCGGCCACCGCATATCGTTCGAGGAAAATGAAAATCGCCGATAACTCGCCTTCTGTTTAGAAAGACAATCGATGTTCACCGTTTCTGTCACTCGATAACGATATTTGATAGGTAATATCGTTCGATATTCGCCGTTTCCTTTGATTCCGTCTGCGAGACACAGAGTTCAAACTTTACGCTCTTGTCGCGAACGAAGAGGATTTAGAAGTAGATATAGATGGATTGTAATTGTTTGATCAATTTTTTTCTGTCGTCACAAATGTACCAGTTCCGATAGGAGATTCAATTGTGATCCAAATTTAGAATTGATTTTTTTGTATATTGATTTCATTGACTGTTTTATCGGTTGTCGGCTGACTGTCGTTTGTTGGTCACTGACAAATTTATAAGTGATTTTTGAATGTTGACAAATTGGTTTTCTTTTATTTCAAAGAATTTATAACAAATTGTATTTTACGTTCCTTTGTATATTGATTTATTGACTGTTTTATCGGTTATCGACCGACTGCTGTTTATTGATTATTGACAAATTTATAAGTGATTTTTGAATGTTGACAAATTGGTTTTCTTTTATTTCAAAGATATTATAACAAATTGTATTTTACACGCGTACACGTTTGAAGATATATTTCATGCTCCATGTGAACAATGTAGATGCAATAGTTGTTTCATTTGTTTTCATCATATATAATAAGAATTTGATTAACGTGTGCGTATAATTCTTAATTAACGTTTCCGGTTTAACAAGAATTCTACACATTTTCATTAACTAAATTCTTGTGCTACTCAGTACATGTTAATTAGTATCCTATTGGAAAGTAACTTTTGAAATAATAAATGGAAGAAACGTTGTTACAAAAAATCCATATTTCACATTAATCCCGGTGTAGTAATGTACTCTACAAAACATTACAATAATTCTCTTAATTGTACGGTAAATTTGAAAAATTTCTTTGCAAGCTTTGTTAATTTGATCTACATAGTTAGTCTAAATTGGTCTTAAACTAATCTTCTTTTGAAACAGTAGATTTTTAATATAATGTTAATTAGGATGGAACCGTGAAAAATATCAAAGCATTATCTGACTTAAAAAATAATACTGAAGAAAAATGTTCAAGATCCATCTAGCCTTGCGCAAAGATCGTAGAGAAAACGTAGAACTAGAATTCAGACTAATATTCATTACACTCGGGGAACAATCGAATCGTCTATTATAAAAAGAAATTACTTTCCCATGGTAGCAGTTCCTTTACAAAGAATTCTTTTGTCTACCGTTTTATCTTCCTTGTATCGCAGAAATGATCTGCCTTGCGGATCTACTTTTATTACGTTCTTCCTCCTCAAGTATTAATTATCGTTAAATTTCTGTTTAATATCCACTGCGTATCATTTGTAACTGCGAAACGTAGACCATTTTTAAATAATTAGTATCCACGAAATTGCTATTCTATTCGCACAGATTGCCGTTACTACTTTTTGATGACATATCTGCGATATTCATATGTACGAAGAGGAAACTGGCGAACCGTCCAATCAATATTACTACTCAGTATTACAATTCATCGTTACAATTTAATACTGCGACTGAATATTACAATTCGATATTGCAGTTCAGAATTGTAATGCATTATTACAGTCTAATATCGCAATTCGGTGTTGTAACTTATCGTGTGTGTGACGAATTTTGTAATAAATGTGTTTTAAATTCTTCCACTTTTTTTTATTATTTGGTATTTTAAATATTATCTGTGATTCGATAGCGCAATTTAGAATTATAATACAATATTACAATTCGGTGTTGTGACCTATAATTAGTGTGAGACGATTTTGATGAAATTTTTTCAAAATCTTCTACTTCTTCCATAATTTCATATTTTGAATATTACAATTCGATATTGCATTATTACAGTCTAATATCGCGATTCGGTGTCGTAACTTATCGTGTGTGTGACGAATTTTGTAATAAATGTGTTTTAAATTCTTCCACTTTTTTTATTATTTGGTATTTTAAATATTATCTGTGATTCGATAGCGCAATTTAGAATTATAATATAATATTACAATTCGGTGTTGCGACTTATCATTAGTGCGCCCAGTATTTTAACAAATTTTCTTAAAAATCTTCTACTGTTCCACACTTTTGTATTTCCTTCTTCACAACTTTTCAAACACACCGTATTCCTCACGCAAGATATCACACTCTATTTTCATTATTTTTAACAACACATTTAACTGATATTTCACTATCACTGTTACACACTATGTCTAACAACCTTTAACCTTGGCAAGAGTGGAATTCGTAAAGAATTTTCAACGTCCGTTTTTTCTTCATCCATTAGCAATTCGCTTGACAACAAATTTTTCACGCTTCCTACAAGTTATCGCATAAAACACGTTCATTTCTTAAACACTGTACGGTTGTTTGCGTCACTGTGTAATCAATATTTACACGAAACGTGGTGAAAAACAAAAACATAATATTGTTCGAGTAACCAGTTGATTTTTCATTGTTTTGACTCATTGCTGTGTTAAAGGCTAGCTAAATTTAGCTGCGTTTCCGAATAAACGTGTCGTTGAATATCGATACGCGAGACACGAGGGGGAAAAACATCCTTTATGATAAATGAATCTTCAAGGCAATCAGGTCTTGAGGCTCGTTTTATGCTCATTGGCTATTACGACGCAATACGCGTTTTAACGTTTGCGTTATATTTTCCGCTTGAACATTTTCAAAGTTCGCGACACGGGGATATTCGTTCTGATAAATTAGAAAAAATTCACAAAGGCCCGTGCCGTGTCTCAGTCGAAGAATCACTTTGTTCTGCTTAATCCGCGAAGTATGTTTGCGTTAGCTTTATGAGTGAAATAATTGAGGTAAAACCGTTTAAGGTGAAAATAATTACAGTCGCAACCGTATCGCTCCGTAATTCTTTCGTTCTTCGTGAAACGCCGAACAGAGAAAATTGTTGTATTAAATTGTTGATTGCTTCGAGTAAAGTAAACAATTATATTCGCGATCGATACACGTGAGAAGAACCGTTTGAAATGGCTTTAAGTGTTTTGTAAACAACTTGGTTGATTGTACGAGTACTTTCTTGATAAACGTGAATGTTTATCAATTTCGTTAACGCGTTTCATTTCTATTAAAATGTGTGGCGAAAACGTTCGGAGCTCAATTCACTGTATTTCAATATTTCACAAGGGTAATAACTTTGTGAGTACACGTTCGATTATTTTACGACTCTTCTTTTAGTAAGTTATACGGCCGCAAAGAGTGTAACGAAGAAAGTCTCGTATATGCTTTGATTGAATTTTTGAAAAATTACTCCTCCTTGAAGTTACATGCAACACTCTTATGTTTGTGATTTTACAGAAAAGAAAAACTGTGTTTTTTGCTAAAAGGTGAAACTTTGTTAAATTCATACGTAAAAAAACATCATTTCTTCCAAAATACAATAGGTAAATAAAATAGGTAAATGAAAAGTTTCAATTTTTGCAGAGGATATAAGGGTGACTTTCAGCCTCTTTGTGCAATTTTTGAAAAGTAAAAGTTATTGCGAAACCTCTTCTGCTAGAACATTCACTGCTGGTCGCCATCGCCAATAAGGATTGGACCGTCTGAAATAAACAATTCTGTTTGATTTATAAATAAAAATGTATCATCTACAATTTAGCTTACGATTTCTCAAAAATAGTAGTTATTGCAGAAATGGTGACAGTCTGAGAATGAAAAATTTCTTTTTACCAAAAAACAATCAACTGTAAACGTTTCTAAAAAATTAAATAATTGACATATCAAGTAAATGTTATAAATAAAACATTTTTATTTACAAATCAAAAGAAATTATTTATTTCGGACGTTCTAATCCTTGCAGGCCAGCAGTCGATGTTCTAGCAGCAGACGCTTCGCAATAACTCCTTCATTTTGTAACATTTTTCCTTTCAAAAAATTCGAGAATACAACTAAAAGTTACTTTCATATCCTCTGAAAAAATTGAAACTTTTCATTCAGCAGCTGTCTATAAAAAAAATTCCCAAACTTCGACTTATCGGTAGAAGCCTCAGGGTGGTGTGTCCCTTTAAACTTCAAGCAAATAAATCAAAATAACACCACTGTTTACTTCACATTTTTCTAATTAATACACAGTACAGCTTACCGCAATTAATAATGTCATCGTATCGTTCACAATTTCACTTATCCACGGCAACGACGCCGCGAAACGAATAAAAGTCTCCGGAGGATCGAGCATCCGCGAATTCGTCGCATCCGTGGTCCGAGTTATTTCGTGTTCCCGGTCTAATTTATTCCGACAAGCAAAAGTCGGCGGTGGCGTTCTCCTTTTTTTCTCTTCGCTTGATATTTTTTCCCTCTCGACATTTCAAATTTGCCCGCGTCACGCGAGTATTTTTCACGCGACAGCTCTCTAAACGCCGTTTGATCTTAATTCCTTCGGGCCTGTGCGCAACGAACGCGACGAAGGCTTGCGCGCGCGTATTTTTTCTCCAGCGTTCCTTTTTTCACTCTTTTTTTTCCCTCTTCTTCTTCTTTTCAAAGCGCTGCACGTTTCTTTTTTTCGTCGTGTGTGTGTGTCGCCTTATCTGATCGACCGCGACGAAATCGCGTCATATCGAGCATGCACGCGAATCAATTGCCCTCCTTCCGACGACGAAAGTGAAGCGACGTAGGAATTCAGGTTGCCGCCACTTTTCTTCCACCCGTTATAATTGTATTATTCCGGGCGGTATGGTAATTTGTTAAATCGAACTGTGTCTTTAATCATCCCTCTATTTTAAGCCGACCGTCTTTTCTCTTCGCGAGACGATCAATTTCGTGGAAATACGGTGTTTGCGTGAATTTGGCGATCGTGCGTGAATACACAGTTCTGTTATACGTTAGAATACGTTAGAACAGATGAAACTCGATTTGCTAGAAAAGTGAGACATCTGAAAAATCGTACTCGTATGCTAAATACTAACAGGTAAGTTTAAAAGGGTAATTTCATAAAGGTGACACTCTCGAAAAAGTGTTTTCATTGTCAAATGATTGAGTAATTAATAACTTTCTAATAAAAATTTTCTTTTGCTAGTTGTGCTACGTTTGTTGTGAAACTTGGGCAAATTTAGTAGAGATTTATCGGTATTTTTGCATCGACAGAAATGCAAACCCTATAATATCTCTGACCTCACTTTCATAATAAACCGTCCGTATAATTGCCAGCTAATTAGTCTCACAAGGGATCCTTTGGCACTAACAATCATCAAACTTCGATGTACAATAGTATTAAAAAAAATACGTGTCAAATATTTTCGTGAACACTATCCTATACCAAAGTTACCTCAAAATCGGCGATCATCACTTCGTCCCCTTGTTACTACACTTTATCAGTATTTCTGAATCGACGAACATGCGAACCCTTAAATATCTCGACACAAGGAAAAATGGACCGACCTCACTTTTATGATATACAGTCCACACATTGGTACACTAACAATGTCCATTAATTATATGCTAATTAATCTCGGATAAATTCTTATCGCACAAACTTACACAGTTTCGTGCAAACTAAAAAATATGCAATATTTACACGAAGAGTTGGCCAATTCTATAGTCACCGTCAGTCATTTTTCTTCGTGTTTTTTTTTTTCGCCTTCACCCGCGCCAGACACGAAGCTCGCAAGAGAAACTGTCGCGTCGCGTTAGGAGATCGTCCATCGCGGTTTTCCTTTTTGATCTCGCAGCAATTTGTCCGGGCACGGACTCCCGATGCCTGTGTTACCAAGGGTGTAGCAGGTTGGCAAGGGTGCACTCGCGTTCACGAGGGTGGAAAAGAGAAATGCACGCTCGGAGATGAACGAAGAAAGAAAGTGGGAGGGAGAGACTGCGAGGTATAAAGTATTTTTCGTGATGTACAGGCGAAAGGAGAGAAGAAAAAAAGGAAGGAAGAAAACACGCGACACCGTCGACCCTCTTTGTACGGAAAGTTCTTTGCCTTGTGAAACTCGCCGATTTGGGTTAACAGAAGTTACCGGAATGAGTTTCGCCGAGCTCCCTTCGAAACCGCGTCTCTAGCAACCTTTCCTTCACCTTTGCTACTTCCTGTCGCGGTTTATTTAGTTTTTAGTTAAGCAGTTTTCACTTTAGTAGGTTCTCGTATTTCTTCTGCATGCTGGAAAATCTGTGGAAATTTTACGAGTGCCTTCTAACAGGTGAACAAAGATTTGAACAGTTTTTGAGAGTGAACGAAATTATTCTATGGCCTTTTTGTTGGTGTTTTAGGAAAGTTACTAATTTTTGTCAATTTCGGGATGCTTGACTCTTATCCGGTTAAGGTGAGTTCAATGAACTTGCAGGTGTAGTTTTTAAAAAATATTTTAAACAGTAGCCACTTGAGAAATTCAAAGTTCCTTTTGTGAATTCTTCTATTGTATCAACTGAATTGTAACCTTGTAACTGTAAAAAGGAAAGAAAAAGCATGTTTAAATAATTTTACTACGCAAGTAAACAATAGGAATACATCAGACTTTATAAGCTGTGATACAGAATATATAAAGTAAAGATTGTAATTATTTCCTGAACACTTATGTATTATATTATATGTCTATATGATTCATTTAGTCCTGAATATGACTCAGTAAATAAATTTTCAAAAAGTTCCGAGTATTTTAAAAATTTTTCCTAAAAACAAATTATACCTACTCTTTATTAAAATCGCGTGTTAATACTTGTATATTCCAACAAACTTTGATTCTCCGTTTAGAATATATAAATAGACTGTTCACTTAAGGGTTAAGGAGATTTTAAAAGATGTTTTCTGTCTCTGAAATTATTTATTCTTATTTTATTTTTTCTTATTTTAAACGAGCAAGTTTAAAATTATAGATAAATTTTCTTCATAAGATTTTTGAGGTTTTCGTAAATTGGTTTACTTGAATTGTTCACGCAAAGTTTTTAACGAAATTGAAATTTACAGTGTTCCGCGCGTTAAACGAATTTGAAAATAGCGCCCTCCGGCGAGACTTTAGTTTCCATGGCAACGCGGAATTTGCGCGCAAACAGTCCGTAGTGTCTAGTTGTGAGTGATGTGTCGTGTGGAGATTCGTCGCGGATATTTCAGGTAAAATTAACCAGTTTCAATTATTTTTTCGTACTGAAACTACACAAGGATTGTAGATAATAAGCTGAACGCAATTTTTATCATAAAAATACACTCGAAACAAGCGCGTTTAGTAATAATAATTCAATCGAAGTCTCGCGTCTATAAGTAGCAGTTTATACTGCTACATTCTTCGTTCTATTTTCACATTTTATTCGCCTATGAACTTTCCTATTTCGTTAAAAATCTTAAACTAAGATCGATTAAATACTGATTTGTAGTTCAAGGCCCAAGTAAGAAAGTTTCAAGTCTTAAAAAATATTTCGATGAAACACAAGTTTCGATATTCTAATTCGCTAGATATTTCGATTATCGAAATAAAGTGGCTGTGTGTGAATCGATTTCAAGTTGCAGCCCGAAGTTTAATTGAAATTTGAACGCTTGATATTATTTCCCAAGAGTTATTTGTAATCGCGTGATCTGTTCTGCAGTAATTGTTATTCGAGGCGTTCGGGTTACAGCTACATATGTCCAAAAGTTAGGTTAGGTTTCATTGTGTAGTTTTAGAGAACACTTCGTTACATTGTTAAGGTACAATAAATTTCTGTATTATTAGCAAGAACAATTTACCAAATTCTGAATAAAAATCTTTCGAAGAAAATTTCTATATTTTCACCAGGAATCACTTACTAAATCCTTCGTAAAAATGTTTGAAGCAAAATTTCAATAATTTACCGAATTCTTAATAGAAATACTCCAACTAAAATTTCTCTATTTTCCTAAATCCTTAATATTTCCGTCAGAAATCATTTGTCAAATGCTTAATAAAAATATTCCGAGAAAAATTTCTGTATTTTCATCGAGAATCATATATCAAATCCGCAATAACAATCTTGGGACCAAAATTTCTATATTTTCACAGAATCCTTAATAAAAATTTCTATAATTTACCGAATCCTTAATACAAAACTTCTACATTTTCACCAGAAATCATTTGGCAAATCCTCAATAAAAATGTTCGAACCAAAATTTCTGTATTTTCATCGAGAATCATATATCAAATCCGCAATAACAATCTTGGGACCGAAATTTCTATACTTTCACCGAATCCTTGATAAAAATTTCTATTATTCACCGAATTCTTAATAGAAATATTCCAACTAAAATTTCTCTATTTTCACCGGAAGTCGTTCGTCAAGTCCTCAATAAAAAACCTTAAACCACCGCGAACGATCGGAATCAGTTAAAAGGCAAGAAACGTCTAAGATTCCTTGGAACAAAACCGCAAGCATAAAACGTTTCAAGGCTCGATATCGAAGACATCGAGGCACGTGATGCTGCAAGAATTTATCGTTACGGGTGGTCTCCACGGGTTGGTTAGTGTTTATATCGGGAAATTTGTATCCGTTTTATGCCAGGACGACGGTCGTTGTTACCGTTTCCGGTATCCGGCAGCGGCGTGCAAGCAAAAGTATGCGTCGATGAGGGAAAAGCGAAATATTTGTCGTTCTTTCAGAAAATTACATCGTTCCTCTGGTTATTTTCTTTTCCTTCGATAATATGCAGGAACGGTGCACTCGTGTGTTCTCTCAAAGGGAAAACATGCACGATCGAGGGAGAAACTACGAACACAGTTTAACGAACTGAACGGAATGCAAAATATGCGAAACGTTATTCGAAAGTTCCATTAAAAAAAAAAGAAGATTTTTTAATTCGATCCTACACAGTGACAGAATTTCTTTTCATGAAAAAATTTCGATTTTCAACCGTGCAATTTTTTCCACTTCTTCTTCCCCGAGGATGGAAAGGTTTTGTACATTTAACGCCAAAGCGATAGACGATATTTTTATCACAGAAACACAGTCTCACAGTTCTCTACTCGTGTTTTGGGTCGTTTATCAATCCTCGCGGTGAACAGCAACATAAATTTCCTTTCTTTCCCGCATAGTGAATTATTAAATTGCTTTTGTAAAATCATCGTGCCACGGCGAACAATTAGCTTAATGATATGTATCGCCGGGATTGCAATTAGTTTACTTGTGTCGGTTGTCAGTTGAGAGTAAATCCGCTCATTGACTAACCCTTTGCTTTGAATGCGACGAGTCAACAGGCTTTTCGTAATAAATGCCTCCGTGTGGTTAAATTTATGCTACTGTGACAAATACAATAACATTCGTTAAACCATCGCCGATGGGTTTTTGTTCAGAGTCGTTCTCGTTTTTCCCCCCCTGGGCGTGCTGTTCGTGAAAATTCGTTTAACAGGAAACGTCCAATCAATCTCGTAACAGAAACTATGTTTATGTTGCTTCATTTTCCAAGTAATTGCACGCATTTGAAGAGTATTTTCGGCGAAATTGCTCCGATGCGTTTTAACCCTTTGGAGACTCCTTTGTCGTCAGTTTTAGTCACAGGTATGAACGGAGTAATTTTTCAATTGCCAGTTTAAATATGTGTTAAATTTTGCAATATTTGTTTCGTCTGGATGAGCAATAGGTGCACGTATACAGGGTGAGTCTCCTAACGTGACGACTTGAAACGACTCGTAATTTATTCGTTGTACGAAAAAATGTTTCAAACAAAAGTTGCACGGTATCTAGGGGGACATTATTATTATTACTTTACTTTTTTATCGAGATATTAGGATGACATTCAGTGTTTTAAATGAAATGTCTAATACCTTTTTTCATCTTGCGTAAAAAAGTATTATTACAAAGTGGGACTTGAAATGAATAATTACTGAGATATTTATAAAACAAGTAAACACAGTTGCGCCTAAGAGTCACGCTGACCGAGCCTATTTCCTAATAGAAGATTATCTCAGTAATTATTCATTTTAAGTCCCAAATTTGTAATAATACTTTTTGCGCAAGATTTGATGACAAAAACTATTAGACGTTCCATTTAAAACACTGAATGTCACCCTAATATCTCAATAAAAAAGGAAGGTAATAATAATAATGTCCCCCTAGATACCGTGCAACTTTTGTTTGAAACATTTTTTCGTACGACGAGTAACTTACGAGTTATTTGAAGTCGTCATGTTAGGAGACTCACCCTGTATATGACCTTAATGCTATTTTCAGTGTACTTAGTAAAAAGAATTGTTCAAATTGGTGACTATTGACCAAATGTCTTTTAAAGAGCATTTCGAATAAAATTCTTAAAATAGTAGGGAGTTATTGGAAAGAAAATTTAAAAACAAATTTGGAGTTCAAAGGGTTAACAATCTTGCCTTGCCCGAGTGAAATGAAATTTTTAATATTGTTTACTTTGCTTAATGTGTTCTTTTAATCTTATCTTTTTGTAACTGTGTTGCGAGTATGCGTGTTTCGACCGTTCGTTTTCATTGATTACCTAGGTATGAATGTAAAGCAGATGAAAATCTTCGTCGACCGAGTTTCGTTTCTTCGTTTAAATTGAGCTGTGATAAGTTGGTTAATAAAGTGAAGAAGATTGTCAGGTTGTAAATTTGGAAAACGAGGCATATTTTTCTGTATATTAGAATTTTATTTGGCACTATTTAATAGCATTTAAGGACGTAGAAACGAAACATGTAGCAACCTAACTCAATAATGAAATATGGAATTTAGTAAGAAAATAAGCTAAAAAAAATGTGTTGTAATATAAAATATAGTTAATATTTAAGATTACGAGCAGTTATCAGAATCGTAATTCTGTTTAACTATTAGCTTTAAATTTGATTTCGAACATTTGTTTCTAAAACAGAATGATTTCAAATCCTAATCAGTTCTTCTTCTTCGATGCTCGGCATCGATTATTCACAGGATGGCGTTATTTGCACATAATTCATCTTCGTTGTGAAACTCACCGAAGAATTTATATTTGAATATTCTAGTGCATCGATTGAAACAATTTCAGATTCTTGAACAGAGTTTCGAAGCGAGAACCTGAATGTTTCAAGTTCAGGAAGAACGTGTTCGAGGGAAATTTAACGGAGCTCGAGGTTCAGGAGTATTTTAACGAGAATTGCACTATTTTGGGAAACTATTAAGCACACATTATTTATCAGAAGATACACGAGAAATTTTGGGTAAATTGAATTAGAGAAAAGTGAGGAAAGCGTGAAGAATTTATTTTCTTCGAATATCTGGAACCGGTTTTAAATTTCTATCAGAAGCCTTGGAACGTTGATACTAATAAATCCTCTTTTACGTGTCATGCTTTGTATTGTATAAAATTGTGAACAAAAAACGATAATGTTTTATGTTAATTTGTACGTAATGTGCAAATTTTTTTATATTTTACAAAATTTGCAGCTTTTTAAAATTACCCAAAAATTCTTCAACTGTCCTTGTTAGTGCCCGTGATTGTTTCAAAATCAACTTTCGAGCTTGGGTTGTACTTGCACGTGGTGTGCCGACTTTAATTCAAAACCTTCTCGAAGGACCACCCAGTTATACTGGGACTAGTGAAATCGATACAATTTTAGCTGGTTGCTGCTTGGGGTTCGTTGGACGAATGAATCTCGACGTCGTCCCTCGGACGTCCGTTGGAGAGTTTTTAGTTAGAGCACGCTGATTGGTTAAAATAGTTAACCATTACATTTACCAATCAGGGTGTCTAATAGCGTCTTCACCGCCCTTCCAGTGCGCCCTTAGCGCGCTGTCACCTTGTAAGGGTGGGCGGAAAATCTCAAAAAGCTGGAATTTCCTGCAGGTGACTCATCGGCAAGCGTACCGTTACAGGTAGATGTGCCGTTCGGAAATTCGTGGTTTATGGCATGTTCGTAGGCTATTGAGCGCGAGGGACAGAAATGACTAAAAATCCAACAAGCAATTCTAGTGACCCTCGCCAGGTTGTAATTAGACACGTACAAGCAGTAAACGAAATCCTGAACTCAAAAATAACCGTTGCCGTTCGATCGTGCCATAAACCGTGCCTGTGAAGGCCGAACAGTCCTTCAGAAATATTGTAAAGAAAAACCTCAATGTTCTTGGAACAATAACTGGAAGAACTGCACCGTATTCGATAGAAATTAATTAATTTCCCAACGTAAACAAAAACATAACTACTGCAAATGTTGATCGGAAATAGGAAGCAGTATTAAATAGACTCATTGTCGGAATAGGTGACACGAAGCTCACACGTTCGTATCTACTCTCTAAAACCAATCCTCCAATTTGTAATATATATATAATTGCCAAATAACCGTGAAGCACATTCTTTTAATACGGAGACCCGTTCGAAATTCCATATTAAAGAAATTTTGACTGAAAGTCTGAGTGATCATTGAAAAATACTAAAAGTATTCTCCTTCCTAAGGGACTTGATATTCTATAATAAAATCTAATTTAAAATATATTCGCTCGTAATCATCGTCACTGATAACCACGTGTATGAGCAGTTGATTCAACGTTAAGAGTCAATTAAAAAAAAAGAAGAGATCATCCTTTATACCAAGACAGAGAAACTCTCGAAAATCTGCAGCAGTCAACTTGACTCTCTTTCAAACAACCATCAGAAGTAGATCACTTCCGACAACACAGTGTATACGTACATATATCAATGTGATTAATCTGAAACTTGTTCACTTCACGTGTAATTGTCATTGGATCTTCACATCAGAACTCGTGATGGAATAGCCGAAGATGATCGCGAAACGGTGTCGCTCTTAGCATTTTTTCTCCCAGCGGTGCAATCCTTTGAGAAGCCACGCGGGGCGATCTCTTTTTCGATTTGGTCGATTGTGCGGCTCGATGGTGCATCGGTTGGATGGCTTTATGATCGAGAAAAGAGAAACGAAGTTCCGTTGATACCGTAGAAGGAGAGACTCTGCTCCGGCAGAGAGGTGGAGCTGAAGTAGGAGGAGAACGATGAGAGGCTACTGTCTAAGCGAGTCTATTGTTATGTCGGCGACTTAATATGCATTTCTCTCTCAGGGGCGGACTCTCCAGTCCTCTCTCTCCCTCCACTCTCTCTCTCTCTCTCTCTCTCTCTTTGTCTCTCTCTCTTCATTCTCTTTTTTCCACTCCCCACTCTCTCTCTCCTTCTCGCTTTCTCTATTTCTCCAGTCTCTCTCTTTTTCCCTTCCTCCACTCTCTCTCTCTTTCTCTCTCTCTCTACTCTCTCTCTTTTTCCCTTCCTCCACTCTCTCTCTTTCTCTCTCTCTTTTTCCCTTCCTCCACTCTCTCTCTTTCTCTCTCTCTCCATTCTCTCTCTTTCTCCCTTCCTCCACTCTCTCTCTCTTTCTCTCTCCACTCTCTCTCTTCCTCTCCTCTCTCTCCTCTCTCTCTCTCCTCTCTCTCTCTCTCTCTCTCTCTCTCTCTCTCTCTCTCTCTCTCTGCTCTTTCTCCTCTCGCTCTCTACTCTTTCTTTCTCTCTCTCTCTCGCTCTCTACTCTTTCTTTTTCTCTCTCTCTCTTTCTGCTCTGTCTCTCTCTCTCCACTCTCTTTTTCTTTCCTCTCTCTCCTCCGGACTGCTCTCAGCAAACGGGGAATAAACGAAGAATCGCGTCCGCCTGTGAAAACTCGCCGCTTTTCCGTCGCTTCTATTATCTCTTAATAATCACCGGCTCCCCATGCCTCTTATTAATCTTGTTACGGGTTTGCAGGCCCTACGCTGCGTCACAAAGACGTCTCCAAGCTCTTCTCCGCGCTGTCCCGTGTTACAGCTCGACTTTGTCAAAAGTGTCTGGTATTGTGGACTTCTGCTGACTTCTTCTACTCTCCCTTATCCCATTTTTTTTTATTTTCCTTCTCTTTGTTCCTTTTTCTCTTTTTTTATGCAATTGTGATTGCTCCGCGACGCGGTTTTCTTTACGTTGTTTTTCGTACGAGGCGTTGTCTTGTGAGTTTCAATGGCCGTGGGTTGTTACATAATTGTTAGAGGCTAGCAAGTAGGATTGTAACATTCTTATATTTCTATTTAATTAAGTTTTCATACAGTGTGTTCGTTTGTTTTTCTTTTCTATTCTAAATTCGTTTTAATTGTGATATTGTTTAAACTGTGATATTGCTCTCTTAGGTTAATTGTCTTAACTACCATTTTACAATTTAAAACCATTTGTGAACTAGTCAGGACAGATAAATTACAGTGCTTCTAGAGTTCTATGAAACAGGACATTCTAACTTTGCATCATAAGTGAGAAATATGGGTTACGAATGTTTCAAAATATCCTGAAAAATTGAAGAGAGAGAACTGTAACGACGATGATTCGCCATCAGTGAGGAAATAATAGAATAGTCTTACGCATCTAACGACTAATGACACTTGTGCGGTGTACATTCCAATTGTTAAATTGCATAGATTGAAACAACGAATTAAAGTCGTTGTCGTCGAATGGAGATGCATAAGATTGGCATTTTTAGCCACGTACAAATCTCTGTGAGTAAAGATACTTGCCGGTATGAACGTTTATTTACGCCGTCTAATATAAACGAAACATATATACAAGAAAATTAATAAAATACTTAGCTGATATAATCTTCATTTAAAAATTGAAGATTAAACAATTTTTTAATTCGTAATTTCAGTAAAAGTATGAATTATTTTAAACTTTTATCTAATACTTTCCAATCCCTTTGTAACAATAATTTGCATTCCTCTCATAAAAAATTTATTGTTATGAAATAAGTTCATCTTCATTTCACGCATCGAAACAATCACAAACTATTACACATTCGGCCATACGTAGAAAAAGGTCATTAACATTTCCCATAGGTAGGTACAAAGCATTTATGTGCCAGTAGCTCCGGTTGCAATAAATCGCTGGCACTTTTTTCTTCACTCTCTCTCTCTCTCTCTCTCTCTCTTTAGACCAGCAAAAGTTCCGCAATAATCGCTGATTATCCACGTCAACTCTGTCTGTCCGTTCAATCACACGGAATATAATTCAACTTTTAGTTCGAACTCTGCTCTTGTTCGATTTTTGCCCGGTCCTCGCGTTTCAAGCTTTCCTGGATCGAATTGAATTCGCATTAACAGCATAGACATTAATAAGAGGAGTAAAAAGTGCATACAGCGACGTGCATTTCGAGTGAAATGCAATATGCGTTCATCAATCTGCCTGTCTAAGCTCGCGATGTAAGTGGAACGGATGCTGTTTGAGAGGAAAAAAGAAAAGGAACACATACACACACACACATGCGCGTTTTTTAACGAGATTTATATTCGATCGCGATTTTCGCGATCTCGTGCACAGCTGATCATTGTAAACATACGAGTAAATCTGAGAAAATAAATTATTTCATTTATATCGAGTTAGCTTGAAAATAATATTTCTCAATTTTTCCTGAATATTTTGCCAAGGTAAACTGGACGTGGAATTTCTTTTAATATTCTTCTGTAACGTAGAATTTTTTCATATTTTTTCTCTGTCGAATGAAAATATTGTAGAACATCGGGAAAAATTACGTACCTTCTCCGAACGTGAATTATATCTTTATTTGAAATTATAACCTGAAATTATACAGTAGAAATGACCGAAGTTGGAATATTATTTTTGTTACTCAAATTGTAGAGAAGCATTGATTAAGGATTTTAGCGAGAATAATTTTCTTGATTAGCTACGTTCTTAGTACCTTCGGCTGAAAATTTGTAAAACTACCTCAAACAATAAGTGCAATTTTATTTTCGTAATATCGTTTTGTATACCTACACTTGTGGTAATATTTTTCCTAAGAGAATATCAAATGTAAACACACTTACCACGGTACTTTGCTACGTATACAGAGTGTTCGCCATGATGTTTTAGGCACTTCCGATAATCTGACAAAAAAAGGATTATAAAGAAAGATTAGTTAGTATTTTGGCTAATTTTCGTGAGTACACAATAGTGTTAAAGAGTGTTCCATGATAAATTTCTTGCAAATAAAATTGCAATTTTAAATATTTACGTTAATATTTGATTTATGCGTTGATAAGAAACCTTGTTACATTTAAGAATGATTTTTTAAGCAAGTTCTCGAAGGAAATAAGAATATCTTGAATTTGTCTTGATGCTTACAATTATTGGTTTGGAACAAAAGTTCGTAGCGCTTTTTAAGTGAAATTCAAAGACAATGTTTAGATATTTGTATACGGAAGATTTATAGGTGGTTTGACAAAACTACGAATTTTTGTTCCAACTCAGTATACAGTGCTACTTAAAGAAGGAAAGGTGATCCTAATTATTTTATTGAAGAAACAGTGTTTTGGCAATTTATCGCTGATTGAGTATTGAATAATTTTTATTTAAGTGTAATTTCTTTTTTCTTAAAAATCACGACTACCGTTGCTGTGAACACCCAGTATATTTCAAAAAGTATCGTTTTATATCCGTAGTCTCTAAATTGATTTTACACTTGAATAGTTTGTGATCGAACGATCAGCCAACGTCCATCGATATCAGTGTACAATTATTATAAATCCTCCATGCAAGGTGCAATTAAAGCAGATCAGCGTCACGACGGAGGAGTATCTCGATTCCGTGATAAACGTGTTTGAAACATGTTCTCCACACGTTTGGCAGTAAAAATCGACGATGTAAATCAGGTTGTGTGAAATTTAGTTATCAAACGGGTGTGATTCTTGAACCGGGAACCGTCCGACAGGCCGTGAGTCACCGAATAATTGTTCGTGGACGCTAATTAAGAAGCCGGTAATCCGTTTTTAGCCATGAGAGAGAAAGAGAGCGGGAACAGAGAGAGAGAGAGAGAGAGACTGGAGTATTTCTCTCTCTGAGAGTGGAAAGGGTGAGAGAGTGGAGAGAGAGAGTAGAGAGAGAGAAAGAGAGTGGAAAGAGAGTAGAGAGAGAGAGAGAGTGGAGTATTTCTCTCTCTGAGAGTGGAGTATTTCTCTCTCTGAGAGTGGAAAGGGTGAGAGAGTGGAGAGAAAGAGAGTGGAGAGAGAGGGAGAGAGAGAGAGAGTGGAAAGAGAGTAGAGAGAGAGAGAGAGAGAGTGGAAAGGGAGAGAGAGTGGAGTATTTCTCTCTCTGAGAGTGGAAAGAGACAGAGAGAGGGAGAGTGGAGTCCTTCTCTCTCCGATAGTGAAGAGACTCCTCTCTTTCTCTCTCTGAGAGTAGTGAGAAAGAGAGTGCAGAGAACGGAGGGAGAGTCAACGAGCGATCGAGAGTAAACGATAATTAAAGAGGACCGGCTGCACGGTGTCAAAAAATTAATTATCGTCGACCATATGCATAGATCTCGAAAAAGCTCACAGAGTGTCGATTATAGCCACGGTGAGGCTAAGTCCTTGGAGACCAACGAGTAGTATCTGAGGATTAATTACCGTTCTTGTGGTTCTGGCGATTCAGTTTCGGGATAATCGAGGCGGGACCGCTTCTAGCGTATTTGTGCGTGTGAGAAGCCACTACCACCGAAACGAAAACATAAAGGACCAAGGGGGAGAAAAGAGAGCTGTGGCGGGGGGAAAAAAAAAAGAGAAAAGTTCGACTGCAAATCACATCGGTTGCAGGCGGCCGAATCTCTCTCTGCTTCCAGCGTCCTCGTTCGGGCCGCACCCTTGTGTACTTGAATTTACTACGCCATTCACGTTCGCGTTTACATAAATTGTTACGTGGAAACGTGCACGTGCGCTCGAGCAGTGTATGCGCGCACGCACACGCGCGTGTGCCACGCTGTGTGACTTTTGCGTGGAGAACACTTCCGACGCGCTTTTCTTCGACGCCGTCGCCAAAGGACTTCGAGGAATGGCGCGGAGGAATGATTCACGTTGTTCGTTACTTTTTTTTTTCGTCTTTATCATATGGCAGCACGTGTCGCGGAAGTGTAGCATTGATGATTTGGAAATTTTTCTCATCGAAACGGGCTTTCTACTTTAACCCTTTGCGTGCGCGCTGGGTCATTGACGACCCAAAAGAAATTTCGCTATTGTATAATATTTCTTCGAGATAAATTTGTATTTTTATCGAGGGAAGTTTTAAACATTTGACTTAACGAACAATTGTATAGAGTAGTAGAGACTTCGACAAGTATCCCAGAATTCTTTCAGATTTTTTGAAAACTTACAATAGTGAAGAAATTAAACTTGGATACAGTGTGCCTACGGAGTGTTATCTTGTTTTGTTTTTTTTTTTATTTTAAGTTCGCATCAACATCTTGGTTATTAGGGACAATAGTTGGCGCTTGTTTACGTTTCACAACAAAGATTTTTTCTACGGATAAGTTTACTTCATGTCCTCTTCTGTTTCAAATATTTGTCTTCTGTGCTCTTGCAGTCTAATACGACATGTTTGGTATTTCAGTTTTGTTGACAGGGTTCGCAGTATGGTGGGATTGTTTTGGTTAGGATGCAATTGTGCGTTGCCTTGGTGTGCTCAATTATTAATCTGTTAATTATCATTTGTTTCTTATTACTGAATTCGACAGTCGAGTGATTTACATAGAAGTCATCGAGGTAGTTGGATTTGTTTAGTTACTTCAAGATGATGTTAAGAATAAAATTGTCCTGGATGAAAGATTCCTATTTTCAGTCTATCAACAAAAAATTCCTCCTTGTTACTCCTAACTGATGTACATTCATAAAGTAGACAGTGATACAGCAAAGAAAGCATGAATATTCGAATTATAAAAGAATTACACTTATTCTGATGCACGCAATTAGTGACACAAAACTCGCAAAAAAATTACGCGAATTTCGTTGGGAATGGGACATTGCTCCATTACCATTTATTTCACGCATTGCTATATTTTTTAGCGAGCAAATAATTTGACAATATCGACTCTATAGGAAGTAACATTGAAAAATATTTTAATGAAAAATCGTAGAAATTTTACAGTGATGGCATAATGGCTTTACCAAAAAAAAAAAAAAAATGGTAAGAAGTTGTGGAACGATAAGTCGTAAGATTTAAAGGCCCGTTTGAAATATTGATCTAAATGTCACATCAATAAGCATCACGAACTTATTGGACCACCACTTCTTTCCCCCTTTAACTTCTCCCATTAAACGTAAGAATATCCTCGTTCATTTATTAAAACTCATGCCACTGAAAAGCATCGTATGGTCACCATGCACGCTTCGTACCGCGTGAAATTCTCGCGGAACAAGTTCCTCGACGCAAAGTAGCTTACTCTGGAGCAAGCTAGTTCCGTTCCCCCCGAAACTTAAGCTGAACCACCGCGACTCTGCCAAAAATCGATCTTCATACACACATGCAAACACGTGCTTACGTATTCCTGTGTATCTCTGTGTGCGCGCGTGTTTCTGTGTACGTGTGAAGGCACACGCGGGGTGAGGCACGTGCTTGAGAATACGGTTGCACAGGATTGCGCAAGCGAGGCGTCCTAGCAAATTGAGCAAAAGGGAGCACCGAACTTCGAATAAGGAAACGGTGATGTGTCATGATTTTAACGCAGTCCTGCAAGGTGCTATCACTCTCTCCGCAGACCGATTGCTCGATTTCTATCGGTTCGAATCGACTCGGAACGCGCGATTTAAACGACGAAACGCTCGTTGTAGGTCAGCTGAGAGTGGATCCTTTGAGCTTGGTTAACCTTTGAATCGCTTAATAAGCCGAAAGTGGTTGTATTGTGGCAAAAAAAAAAGGAAGAATGAAATTTGCTTTTTCTGCGATACGATTTATAAACGCTTTCGAAGCTTTGACGGGATTTGAAGCTTGTCCGGCAGACTGCTGGCCATGTCCTGCGTTCGCTGTAGGGATCCTTGGACATGTTCCCATGGCGATTGTATGAATACAATGGTAAAAAATGTTTCACCTGTTTGGTTAAATACGGGTGACGGGAATTCGTTGTTTAGATGGCTGTAGATTTTTACGGTTTCGTGGGCACGAAGTTGGTTCGAGCGAGATTTGTTGCGGGGTGGGGTTGAACTAACATTTTTAACGATTTTATGAAGAAGCAAGGAGAATTATTGGACAGTCGAAGGATCGCCTGGGTCAAAAATGACCCGTTGGTAACTTTCCAAAAGTAAATCTTTATGTAACTAAAAGACGATTGAAAAATTAGTCAGAAAGTTACAAACGATAATACTAATCCGTATCGAATATTCACTTTTTTTTGGAAAGTGTGAATGGATTATTTTGATCCTACTGTTAATGTCTTTTGAAGAATCTATGCTCATTAAATAGTTTTAGTACTAATTGCAAGCTTGACGATAATTTTGGGAAGACAGGATACGCGAATGCTAAGAATAAATATTACATATTTAGTATATCGATATTGTTATCGAGCAGTCACTTCTGAATTTTTACAAATGATTTTCTAAATTCTTTGAGCAGGTCAACTTTATCTATTAGTTTTTTAAAGGATAGACTTTAAAATTGTGTTTTAAAAATATATTCGATTATGGTAAATGAAAATATTTTCAAAAATATATTTCTGTTTAGAAAGTTTCGTGTCAGTGATAGGTAACTTATTGAAATCAATTTCACAGTGTACTTAGAATTACTGTAATAATGGTATTTTCCGTAAAAAGTTTTGATAATACACCTACTCTCGTTTCGACAGAAGCAATTATTCTTCACCTTTCTGTAAACACGACAATCTTCCAGAAATGAAATTAACAAACAATATTCACAAATGTAGGCTAAACATACGAAAACATTTCCATCTGGTCAATTCTAAGAACGGTGAAATTTCGAAGGAACATTTTCAGGAATAAAAAGTTGGGCAGTTCCGACAGCGACCTAATTTTTAATTTCCCTCGCTTCTGGCCTGCTGCAAGGGCGAAGAGGAGGGACGAAGGGCTGAGAAGGGATAGGAGAACAGGTTTTCAGGTCGGTAGGGTACGAGAAGGGCCGAGCCACGAATCGTGACTACCTGACGACGTGAATCTGGTCCCTTTTACGATTGGAAAATGGTGAACAGGTGCTCGTAAAAATCTGACGCCTCCGACTTTTCTTACCTTCCTCCTCCTTCTTGCTCTTGTGAACCGCATTAGAGGATCGAGGACCACGATCCTCCTAGTCTCCCAATTATCCGCTATAAAGATGGTCGACGAATTTTTCAAGGACCTATTCTGAATACACACCGCTGTGCCATAGATTCGACGGAAGAAAATACCGGATTCGTTCGAGCGTTTAGAGAACTGGAGGGGTTTGTGGTTTTCCGAGGGGTATATAAATCGAATGTGCTTTAACAATCGTACGTATGATTCGGTATACGAGAATGAAGCTCTGTGAAGCGATCGAATACGAGCATGCTTTTTGTATCGATGATTTCATACCTCGAGCATTCTTCTTATATCGATGTAAATAGTATGCGGTAATTTCTAACGTGTTGCTCAATGGTTTCTAATTCTTGAACGTCCAATGTTTCAATTGGAACAACTGTGCGAGACGTTTAATAGGCATGAAGTTTTCATTGCGTGAACGAAGATAGATGTAAAGGATTCAGCGAAATTCTGATTTTTCATCTGGTTTTAAAGTACATACTATCGAAATTTTGATGTTAATGCTGTTTAATTTTGACGTTTAACGTGCTGAATTGACGTAGACAAAATAAGCGAATCTGTGAAATAAGATTCGCGACGCGTTTACCGATTGCCATCCTTTTTCACGTTAAAAACAGTTTTTCTTAAGGAAGAACTTGTTGTTGGTAGTAAAGGAAGGTTAATGTGAAAAATGAAAGATTGTGGAATATTTAAGTTTCCCTAAAATTTTCCATTGTTCATCAAATTTTAAATAAGTTACAGTCAAAAATTGTACCGCGATTTCCAAGATGTCAGGAAATAAAATTTCTGGAAAGTTACGACTTTTCTTTGTTCATTTTTTACCAAGCTCGATAATCTCGAAAATTTTCTCGAAAGTCGGTACCTTTTAGTATCCATTCGTGTCGATATTAGGCAGCTAAAATATGAGTAAAACCAATACTGCAATTTTTCACGTCGTCCAGAAGAGAAACGACGAAATCATCTGAAAAATCTACAGTCTAAACCCGAAAATCCTCCTAAATTCCATTAATAATTATACACTCTTAAATTCGTCCAACGTAGAATCCCCGAAACGTGTTCATCAAATTTTAAATAAGTTACAGTCAAAAATTGTACCGCGATTTCCAAGATGTCAGGAAATAAAATTTCTGGAAAGTTACGACTTTTCTTTGTTCATTTTTTACCAAGCTCGATAATCTCGAAAATTTTCTCGAAAGTCGGTACCTTTTAGTATCCATTCGTGTCGATATTAGGCAGCTAAAATATGAGTAAAACCAATACTGCAATTTTTCACGTCGTCCAGAAGAGAAACGACGAAATCATCTGAAAAATCTACAGTCTAAACCCGAAAATCCTCCTAAATTCCATTAATAATTATACACTCTTAAATTCGTCCAACGTAGAATCTCCGAAACGTCGATTAATCCTTCAGATTTTCGTCAAATTTTGCCACCTGCCGGCGCGAAGCAACGTTTAAAATCCCTCACGTATGAAGAATCAGCACGAATCAAAAGTGACATTTCGTTTACTCTCAATCAGCAGTTGCAGAGACGTCTGTTCCCATCGGTCATTGCTCAATCATTATAATTCACCGGTTACGATCGGTAGCGCCGTTAATCGGCTGGTTCTTACGTGCACCTCGGCAAACATACGCCGACCGATTGACAGCTTATTGACGGTTATTATCGCGTGAACTTAACGAGGACAGCTAAGATGTATTTCCACGTGTACTTTATACGTAGCAAAGTTAGGGCGATCGCGTTCACGCGTGCAGCTTTCTTCGACACGCGACACTCGCCGTTCTCTTTCTCTACAGCTGGAGAGTTCGGTTAAATTTCAGGTCGTCGCACCGGGCTCATTATCCTGTCCTGCAAGTATCGTGATTTGTCTCGCAATTTTGAATAATTCCAGGGATACCGCGCGAAACAGGCCAGGGTGTTGCGAGGGGGAACCGCTTTTAGCCTCGTTTCGTCCTCTTCTTGTTTCCTCGCATTACGGCTTCTCGAAACTTGATTGCAAGCGGTACTTTTGTGTTGTTCAAATGGGAATTTGATCAATTTTACGACGGGCAATTATAAATGTGTTACGAATGGGAACACAAAAAATGGTAGTTTGCCGAGTTCCGCTGAATTGCGAGAGTCAGGAAATTCTTGGATAAACGCAAGGTGTATTTGGTTAAACATTATTGCTACTGTTATTTGTGAAATAAATTTCATACGCTAAAATACTGTTTTAATATAAAATAGTAAAGGTATTTGTATATCAACGAGATATTTTTAATTATTAAAAAAGAAACTTTCACTGAATTGCTAAAGAATAAATACAAGGTGCGTTAGTTTAACAATTATTTATGAAATAATACCTGATATCCTAAAATACTGTATTAATAAAAAAATAGTAATAAAAGTATTTGTATATCGATCAAATATTTGTAATTATTGAGAAAAGAATTTAACAGTTTATATAGATTTATTTAGGTTTCAAATAGAAGCTAAGAAAGTTACATTATTGTAATAAAAATGAAAGATTATAATTCAAAAATCTGATTTTCTTAAGAAACCGTAACGTCACTTAAGCAGCAATCTGAGAAGACGAACTTTTAGTAGCAACCAGAAACAAACAATCCGACTTTTACAAACACGTTTAATTAGAGGCATAAAAGATCATGTTTCGTTACACCAGTGCTCTTTAAAACCTGAATACGATCCTCAGAACTTACGGCAACTTCCAATCATCAAAGAGTTCAAGATGTATCACATCCGTACACCTGACATGTGTATAAACCGACATTTCCCCCAAATTTACGATCCCTCTGATGAGTGTGCAACCGCAAATTATCCACAATTTTTGCGCCCTGAAATACGACGTTTTTTCGTCAAAGTGTACATAACGTCTTTCGGATAGCCATGTAACTATTGCAGTCGTTAAAGAGTTTCTGCAGAAAAACGGATACGTCCGTTCCTCGATTCCTGTACTTTTCGTGCGCAAGAAAAACACGCGCATACGGACTGAAAATCTGTGTGTTAAACGACACGATACTCCGTGTGTACGTGTCTTTCTGTGTTTGTGTGTGCCTAAGAGACTATACTTGCCGACCTGTTGCTACCCCTCTTTCGTTTCCAGCGCTTCTCAACCCTCCGTGGCCATCCCTTCGGTGACTCACCCCCTGCTAGGAAATGGAACGCTCTCGCTTCGTTCAGCTCATTGAAAACGTTCTATATTCTATCCCAACCTCTGTCTATCGTCTCTCCCTTCTTGTTTCTCGCGCGAAGATGTATCGATACAGTACTTACGTCTCAGCCGATTCATCATCTCCGGTGTGTTTACGCGACTTTTTGGCTTCTCTGCTCTGCCGTAGATACTCTTTTTCCCTCCGACTTTCGCCCGTTTCCATGGAAATTAAGGGTAGAAGAAAGAGGCTCAACCTGTGACTTTTTGAAATTTTCATTGGGCTGAGCTTCGATAACTTCACGGAGTTTGATTTTCTGTGGATTTTGTAATTATTGTAATTTGTTTAACCCTCATCCGTCCCTCAGTTTCGCATCTTAATAGGTCGCTCGGTGTTAATTTGACACAATGGTAAAAAATCAATTAACCCTCTATGGGCCCGTGTAATTTTCAAGTCACATACTAATATATCGATATTTTATTAAATAATTGAATTTTCTTCCACAAAATGGCATAAACGTCTTGTTGTACAATGTCTCCTTATTAACCAGTAACTTTCTTGATAACCGTTGTTACTTCAAAGTTACAATATGTATTCGTTATGATAAAATTGTCGAAACTGCTGAATTCACTGTTATTCTGCATTTATAGGTCGATATTTTCTAATTTTACGTTACATAAATTCTTTTACGGTCAAGAAAAATATCCGGCCCATAGAGGGTTAAGTGAAAAGATAAATAACTAATTTTGTAAATTCTTTTATTAAATACAGAAAATAAAGAAAAAACTTTTTCTACAAATAGCCGAATAATACAATTTTTTACCGGAAAAATGTGTCAAATGTAAGAGAGGTAAAAGTTTGAAGATCTATTGAAATATTTGTTTTCATCGGGGTTTAATTTGAGTGTAGTATATGCAAATTTTATTTCGCTTTTTTCTTCGAACGTAATTTCCTTTCAAGCTTCAATTCTATTTTACACATATTCTGACAAAAATGTGACGCAAATGCGCAAATCAAAGTTTTCCAATTGATTCGTATGTGTAATTTGTCATTTAGATTTTCTGTACAACTTCTTTCACGGACTGTTAATAATTCACGACGACATCTCGTTTAATCTTCCGAGAGTTTCTGAATTAAAAGAACAAATTTCAACAATGTGGCACGTATGATAATTGTGTACGAGAATTACATTAATTACGCCGCATTTCTCAGCTCGATGGGAAGTTGAACGAGCAACACAATTTACAAAAGTTTCTTGCGCTTCCCATTCAATTTTCATTATTTCTCAAAGCATTATCCGCACATCGGAGTGCGCCTTTATTACAGTAATTATTTCTGCCTTAACTTATCCGTTTCACCCTCGAATTTCATTTTAATCTGTTATTTCAACCCATCTCCTATTCTGTCCTCTGGACAAGAGACACTTTTGTATTTCGTTTTGCGCGCTCATCTCGCACTTCTTTTTTGCTGCACCGTCCGGTTTTTCCCTCGCTTCTATTTTACCCGGCCGAATATGACTGCCAAATTTCCCCTCGCCTTCGTCCTCCCCATCCCGTGTACTCCTATCGTTCCCTTGATACCACGATCTACGGGCACAAGTGTGCAGGGAGACTAACTATGAAAAGTTGATTCCGATCGCCAGAAGCGGCATCTGCTCTATTCTGTTCCTTCGATTCATCGACTAGGAAAATGAGCAATGAACCGAGCGGAAATATTCGCGTCCTCTATTATTGAGAGCAGAGGAAAGCAACATGTTGGCCATTTTTAAGCACGTTGAATTTACTTTCCAGCCGCTATAATCTTTGGTAGAATAGACGAATGAGTTTTGGAGACTTTTTCTTTGACTAAAATTTCAGGAAAAATAGAAGATCTGAGCTTGATTTTGTTAAACTCACGAAAGATCGAAAGAAATTATGGGTATTTCTGTAATTATCAAAATTTCACACCCTTCGTTATTGATACGGTGACATAATGAACTGAGATTTTGCGCACTTTGAATTTACTTTCCAGCCGCTATAATTTTAGGTAGAGTAGAAGTAGCTTTGTTGCATATGATTACTTTGCAAATATGGAGAATTTTGTTCAATTAAAATTTCAGGAAAAATAGAAAAGCTAAGCTTGACTTTACTGAACTTATATACCAAAGACCTTAAATCTAAAATCACACTGACAGAGAAATTATGGATGTTTCCGTAATTGTCAGATATGCTGAAAATAAGAGGTCCTTTAAGCGTTCATTATGCACCAAGTGTACTAACTTATCTGACGATACAGTATTTCGATAATTTTAACTGATGCGTTAATCTCGGACGCTCGCTGTTGCATTTTGAACGATGCATTATTTCATATACAAGGTGGGTTATGTAAAACAGGCCACCTAATTATCTTCTCTAGCTATAATGGTACGAGAAAATTTTCAGAAAAGTTCCAAAGGATAAATAAGATGGAACAGAAATTTTGTTACAAACTTCTTTTCGTTTTTTGCCATATTTTCCGTAAAGAAAAATTTGTCTTCTACATTATGCATCCTTTGAAATCATTTAAATTACCGTAGCTAGAGAAGGTATTTAGGTGGTCTGTTTCACATGACCCACTCTAAGGAGTGCTTTCACTCTCAAGAACCAAAAAGTAGCAAAAACAAAAAATTGGAATTTTCGGGGTACCGAAGTTCCCTTGTTAATGGTACAAAACTGTTAAACAACAAATTAATTTCAAAACTTGGACGTTCCTCTTAGCAAAAAGTGCAAAGTAGAGTTGATCTTGTTTCTGAAACTCCAGGAGTGGTAGATTAAATCCCTCCTACGACGCTAAAATTCCGATATCTTTATAAGAACCATGTACTTGTCTGGAATTGAACTTTGGAAAAGTTCAATTGTACTTGTTCGCGATTCGAAAGTTTCGTTACTCCTCTTCGAGGGGTAATATGAAGAACAAATGTGAAAAATTTAATGTGAAAATTTGAGAAGATGTATTAACCGATGATTTCTGTACGTTTTCTTTTTCAGCCTCGGGAGGGGGAGGTTCGATGTTGGTCCCTCCCGTGGCCCAAAGTGGGACTGGGGATCGTCCCGTGGGCGATACGGGTGCCCGGGCCCAACAAACGTCCGGCCCTGCCGCGGCAGCAACCCTATGGCCCTTAGCACCTGCGCAGTCCAATCAAGTTCCGAATCAACAGTCTCAGGGCATTCCACCCCTGGCCGCCACCCCTGCGCCGGCTCACAATCAAGGTACACTACTGCCCTGTTATCTAATTGAACGCGAATCTTTGTTTTACAACGGTCAAGTGATCCTTTGAAGTACACCGCCGCTGATAAGTATTAGGTCATCCGTTACGTTCGTACAGAAAGTGTTATACGATTTAAATGACATTTCTTCGAGAAAGTTAACGTGATATATCGGCAAAAATATACAGAGTAAGTGGTATATTTGTGAGAAAAATTCGGTAAAAATATACAGAGTGTCCACGCTATTAATTTCCAGCGCTGTTTTTCGTAAGTGGTAGATTTGTGAGAAAAATAGAAAAGGACAAAGTTTCATTATCTTTTATGCACAATACTTAAAAACTGATAAGGTTATTATTTCAAACACCGCGGTTTATATTTTTCTGATATAACACTTTTCAATACCATTCTCTATTTTTCATATTTTTCTCTCGCAAAGTTAAATGTTTCAATTCTTTTTTGGTACGTACATTCGTCCAGCTTAAAAACTAACAAAGTTATTATTTCAAACCCAATGGTTTATATTCTTCTGATGTAACACTTGCCACTGACAGATAGTGTTCTTATTTTGAACATTCTTGTAAAAATGAAATTTCTATTTTTCAACAACTCGATGAAATATTGCTCTGTGCTATGAAAGATGGAGTCAGTGTTACGAAAGTACCGAGTAACCTATATATAGTGTGTCCAGTGAGGTGTGATAACTTCCTATCATATTTTCCTGTACATGTACGAACCTTTTTATATGATAGTAGAAAGTTTTATCTATAAGGCGGTTCTTCCTCGTAGTGAATCTAATTGGTTTTAAAGCGATTATTACATCGAGTCTTCGCTATCTTGTTTTTCTCGTGTACGATATAAATATCGGAATTTTAATGAATGGTCGGACGTATTAATCGACCACTAAGAGTTACGTAGGTAATAATAGCTACTTAACTAGGAAGTGCTATATATTTTTCATAATTGTTACATCGTATTACATTTACTACAAAAACAGTTAAACTCTTTGTTATTTATAAAAATATGGAAATTTCTAACGTATTGCCAAAATTACAACTTAAATTAGCTCGTTGATTCTTCGTTTGCAATTATATGTTAAAGTTCGTCGTATGCAAAATTTCACGTTGCATTTCGGAATAACTTTACGAAATAACGAGTGGTATTAGAGATTTTCTCTATAAATGTCTGATATGTTGCAAATTATAAAAGTGGCTTTTAGTTTTGCAAAGTACATATTTGTTAAATCCGAAAAGCTTGAAATATTAATGTAATAAATTGTGAAAGGCAGTTTCGCAAGGGAAATCACGAAAATCCTATTACACGAAATACAAATCATAATTCCAAAGGCGATGTTAATACGGTATGTCCGATTTGACGCATCGCAAGTTTTTTAATCTATAGAACTTATTACACATTCATATCTGAGCGCGCGACACGTATGTACATATTGTTACATAATTCATGTTTCTCGTAAGCGAAAAACAAAAGTATAACTCCTCGTGAGAAAAGTCGCGATATTATACTTATACTTCAGTTTCGTAAATATTATATATTCTTGTCATTTCTGTTTCAAATATATCCACGTTGAAATTTGCAACCTGAAAATTTAGAAGTTTAAAATTAACGACAATTTTGTATCGACCGTCTTTCACAATTCTTTCACAAATATTTTATTCCTTTTACATTGTTTGGCTAAATAGAACACAGAATAAATATAATACATGCAATTTAATATCGATTCCTTTTTTAAGTTTGCTTTCGTTCAATGGGAAATATATATTTTCTTATTCACTTCATTTCATCTTACAACTCGTTAAATATAATACTTCTTCCATGTATTTTTATAGATAAAAATGTGCCACTAGTGGAGATTGCTATTTATTGGATCAGTATTTTACGGAATTTCTTAAATAAATGATCAAAATTTAAAGTAAAACACCAGTACGTAATATAAGTGGACAGTGTTACACCGATTAATGCAAAAACTGTCAGCATTTTCATTAACTAACCTAACCTAACTTAACCTAACCAAAAATTTAAATTTTATTGACCAAAAAACAAAATTGTACCGGCTAAATGCGATTTAATACTGACAATTAATTATTTATACTGACGAAAATATTCATTTTTACTGACTATTTATTTAAAAAAATAGTTATCATTAATTAAAAAAAGTACTGACGAAATAAGTAGAATGTATCGATATATTTATTTAGTTTAGCAATAAACGCATAGTGAGTTTCAGTCAAGTAATATTAACGTGTAAAAATAACTTTTTATTGGAAAATGTAATGCTCATATAGAAAATTCGACTCGGCCCTAGCAATTTAATTTTTCCTTCGAGAAATTATTTACAAGTATATTCATTTTGTGTCGCTTTTAACATCGAATCAAATTCTACTCTGTCTTATCAATTTAATTTTTTCATAAAAAAAATTACTTGCATTCATTCCATGTCGTACATAGTTAAACGTTATTTTCATTGAATCGTGGTTGTACTGTAGGTCTGAGTCATAGCGCAGTGTCTCGCATCAGCCGAAATAGCTCAGTTGGGAGAGCGTTAGACTGAAGATCTAAATGTCCCCGGTTCAATCCCGGGTTTCGGCAAATTCGTTTTTTTTTTTTTTTTTTCGGTATCGAATGGCACAAGTAAGTGTTGCTCCCGATGTTGAATACATACAGCAATATTTCTTAAGAGCCGAGATACCTCAGGTGGGAGAACGTTGGACTGAAGATTTAAGTATCGCCGGTTTCGATGAGTTAATTTTTTTTGTATCGAATCCACGAGTAAGTTGCTTCTGATGTTGAATACATAAAGCAATATTTCGCAAGAGCCGAAATAGCTCCGTTGGGAGAGCGTTAGACTGAAGATCTAAATGTCCCCGGTGTTCGATCCCGGGTTTTTCAGCAAGCTTGCCCTTTTTTTCTCATATTGATTTCACCAGTGAGTTGCACTGGAAGTAGAACATATAAAGCACTGTCTCGCATCGGCCGAAATAGCTCAGTTGGGAGAGCGTTAGACTGAAGATCTAAATGTCCCCGGTTCAATCCCGGGTTTCGGCAAATTCGTTTTTTTTCTTTTTTTTCGGTATCGAATGCACGAGTATGTTGCTCCCGACGTTGAATACATACAGTAATATTTCTTAAGAGCCGAAATACCTCAGTTGGGAGAACGTTAGACCGAAGATTTAAGTATCCCCGGTTTCGATGAGCTAATTTTTTTTCTTATTTTTGTATCGAATCCACGAGTAAGTTGCTTGTGATGTTGAATACATAAAGCAATATTTCGTAAGAGCCGAAATAGCTCAGTTCGGAGAGCGTTAGACTGAAGATTTTTAAATGTCCACGGTTCAATCCCAGGTTTCGGCCAATTCGTTTTTTTTCCAGTATCGAATGCAAAAGTAAGTTGCTACGGAAGTTGAATATATGCAGAGCGTTAGCCTGAAGATATCAATGTCCCCGGTTTGATCCCGGGTTTTTTCAGCAAACTTGCCTTTTTTTTCTCATATTGATTTCATCAGTGAGTTGCTGTGGAAGTAGAACATATAAAGCACTGTTTCGCATCAGCCGAAATAGCTCAGTTGGGAGAGCGTTAGACTGAAGATCTAAATGTCCCCGGTTCAATCCCGGGTTTCGGCAAATTCGTTTTTTTTTTCTTATGTCGATCCATCAGTAAATTTAGAATCAATGAATTTTGTATCAATTGATATTTTTACGATCATAATTTAAATTAAATACTGAATTTTTTCAAATTCTTGATCATACTTAGAAACGATCTCTACATCTCATTCTCTTCAATTTTTATATATTTATATAATTTATAAAAATTCATATTTAGAATTTGTATCTTTCACGTAACTATGTATAGCCACAATTAGCAGTGGGACTCGATGTATTCCTATCGCAAGAATGAACGTTTCACCCGGGAGCACATGCGTAGCAATATTATAGTAGGTTGAAATTTTCCATATTGTTAAAATTATTTGTTACAAATTTAGAGACTGTTCTTAGATATTTTATGATTTCTTTTTTATAAAATGATACAGTCGATGTGCGGTGCAAAATGTCCTTAAAAGATATTGAAAAGAGGGGAAGTCTGCTAATACGCAATCTTAGGTGACAGTGTTATATGTATAAAACTATCGGATAATTTTTACCCCAACGCGTGTGCTCCCGGTTGATATGAATGACATAGTTAACCCCTTAACGCTCATGCTCGTGTCTCACAAGTGCCAATCTCCAATAAGTGCCTTTTTTTAAATTACTTTCCGTCACTTTCCATATTACGTTACCCTTTCTATTATGACAATAACGTAAGTTACAACATTATAAATAACGGGAAACTTATTTCTGTACGCCTGGAAAATAATTACATTCGATAAAATAATTAACCCTCCGTATTTAAACTGAGTAGTTTGTATCTAAATTTAACTTCTTCACTGTTCCAAACTTTCAAAAATTCTGAAAATATTCTCAAGTACTTATCAAAGTCTACGTTATGCAGTAAATGTTCAAAACGTTTGTCAAATAAAAATAAAACTTCGTATTCGAAGAAATTCAGATTGCCTACGGAGGGTTAAATTTTGCCACTGTCTAAATTAACAAATAATTACTTCTAAATACCGATCGAAAGATAATTAAATTTTGCCATTTTTTTGAAACAATTTAAATAAAAAAAATTGATCATTTTTGACACATCGAGTTGAGTAAAATGCGAGCTGTTAAGGGGTTAAAATCATTAAAAGTGATGCTCTTCGATCCGTTGAATCGAGGTGCACGAGTATCGTGCAACGATCCACGGTGTAAAAAGTAAATTCTCTGTTCGAATGGTGTTACAGGTGTGAGTCGTTACGGGCTGTATTCGTTATTCCCTGGGGGTGGCGGGGGCAGTTACGTCGCGGCCACTCCCGCCACCCCTGGACCACCCACACCTGCACGAGCTTATCATGCGACAACACACAAGGGTAAGTTTACAACGATTTCTACTTTATTTTACCCCCTTCCCATTCGCCGCCACTTTCCTTCTCCCTCATTCCCTTTTTCTCTGTCTCTAACTACGAGTCAAGCCTCCTTGTTCACCGTTTTGTCTCCCGATTGATCTCCTTACCAATTCTTCTCTGTGTTTTATTTTTAGTTTATAGTAACCCTTTTGACGCGCCAGCAGCCGATGTATATCGGTTCGATCGAATACCTGCAAATAGCTCGGCTGGATATTTAAACAAGCAAGCGGTTAGAACGGTTTTGTTTAAATTTAGAACGACGGGACAAAGTTACGGGAGTAGGAGAAAGTTTTCATCGATTTTTCAATGCGAGTTCGATAATTGTCTCGTCTTGTTGATATTGCAATATATTGTTAACAGTGAATATATGGGATTGGAGGAGGAAAAAGTGAGGTATTTTAGAATTGTCGTGTGAAAACAAATGAAAATGTCCGGTGGTAGACATTTTTTTATGGAACAGAAATTCGAAAATATTTATAACTTTTCGGATATTAATGTAGATATATGAAAGAAATATAACACTGCTGTAATTTAGAATTCTGATGTATAGACCAGTGAAAATGTCCCTTAATAAAATTTCGAAAATATTTCTAATTTTTCGGATATTGATATAGATATGTAAACAAATGGAAAAATCCCGTATCAAAATTTCCATCAAAATTTCTCTGGATTCACTCTAAAGTGTTTCTTTTATTCCTGTTATTTCGTTCAATTTATAAACTTTTCGCTTAGGTACTATATTAATCTACAAATTATTTCTAATTTTTCGTATATCAACATCGATATATTAAAACTAAAACAGTTAAAAGACAACGTGCAAAAGCGTAATTTATTCGAAAGTTTGTAAATTTCGTGCTTCTGCAGCAGTTAAAATACAGGCATTTTTTTCCATTTTCATTTAACATTTTATTGAATTTTTCGTGTCTGTTGTACACAAATATTGGCATCTGGTATTGGATTTTTTTTCTCTGTACACTATTACGTATTTACAATTTTATTTTTCTAAAAGCATGGAATATTTCCAGATTCCTCATTTTCATTTTCTTTTCTCATTATCTGCAACCTTTATTTTCTCAATATTCCATTTCTTCATTCACATGCATGCTTATACATTTGTTACTTTCTTAATTATCTCATATTTAATTGTACCATATTACTTACAAATATCATAAATATTATACGATTAATGTGTCGATATAAGCATGACAATACGGGTTCATGCCTTTGTCTCGTTAAACTGTTGGAACTTTGTGTAAAATTGTATTACTACACATTTACTAATACACAATAAGGGATCAAATTATTATAGAAAATTACACGTTATACGTTTGCGGTGGTATTATTACTTAAAAAGACTTCAAAGTTAAAAAGAAATTCAAGTTTTCTCGTGGCCTGACAACTCGTCGGATATAAATCCAATAGAGAACATATGGGAATTATTGAAACGTCGAATTGCATCGGAAGTGATAACTGATAAGCAGCAACTGATTGAGAAACTTATATCAGTATGACACCATGACGCAGGAATAAGAGAAAACTGTAGAAAAAGTATGAAGTAATTGACGAAATATTGATATTATTTAATACTATTTAAAAAAATTTTTAATGATTTGTATAA
>NW_017100256.1:128376-140274 GCF_001263275.1 Habropoda laboriosa | reverse complement strand
AGAAGTTTCAAAATCCTTGTTTCTTTTTTTTTAAATATAATTTAAGGTAGCATTAACATCTCGATTATTAGCGACCATAGTTGGGGGTTACTCTACATCTCACAATAAAAGTTTATTCTAAGAATAAGTGTTCATCTGAGAGATTTTCACGATCGTTGCTCTCGAGAGTACTCTCAAATTGTCCATCTCTCAGCCTGCACTCTCGGTATAGTGACGCTGATAAATTTGTCTCTCGAGAGAAACTCGCGATAGTTTCACTCTCGAAAGTGCCCTAAATTAGTTGAATTGCTTTCGTGAGATTTTCTTCTATTGCAAATATTTCTTTAACCCTTTGCACTCGTGTGGCGATTGAGAAGCGACATTTATCGTTCACCAGTTGGTAAATAATTCATCGTGGCTCTATGGGCCTCTCATAAGTGACTAAACAGTGAAACAGTTTGAAAGAACCAACTTCTAATGAAATGTTACGTTACATTAAATATTGCATTGAAAAATTGCATTAAATATTGAGATAAAATTTCATCAATACTTTAGCAAATAGTAAATATGAATTTTGATGACAATATTCACTTTTTAGCACAAGCAAGTAGCCGAAAGATTTACTCGTAAAACTTAATTTTCTCTTTAATCCAAATTCAACGTAACAAAACGAAAAAGATCTTCGAGTGCACAGGGTTGAATATTGTCAGGTATTTGTGCTCTTCTTGCACTCTAATAAAATATGTTTAGCAACTAAATTTTGTCAGCAGAATTCGCAGTATGATGTTTTGTTTATAATGCAATTACATAAAATCCTTATTACATTCAAAAATAACAATAATTTTCACAATAAAAAAGGTTCCGTTTTAAGTGTATTTTCAATTCCGTTCTTATTAAAGCTTGAAAACGCGCGACACGTAATTTCGAGGTGATCGTAATAATTTGATCAACCATTGTAACAACGTATTACAATAATATTAACGTTGTATTATTTCGTGCTGTAGGTATCGTGTTACGCTTAAATAATTATTTTCGAAAAGAAACGAACGAAAATATCGCAAACAGAGGAGCAGTATTTGAGCGAGCGGTAATAAAGCGAAAGATCGTTCGGAAAGCATAATATTTAGATAATAAAGCTTTCTCGCTCGAGTTTATAATGATTCCAGTAGCTCGTGGAATTCGTGGAATTTCCAAGTTCCACATATTTCCTGTCGTGTGTCCCTTTTTTCCCCGGCTTGTTCTTTTCCACGAATTGCTCTTCGTGACAAAGTTCCCGGAATACTCGAGCTGCTATCACCTTGTCTCGATAATGTTTGTAAACGCGCTAGAGCAACCTGCGAATAATCGTAGTCCGCGTAACCTTTTTCGGCAAATTTCGGATATTTACGGATTCCATCGGCTTAGATCGTCGACACTTTGTTCATTGTTCGCGATCAGTCGGATTTACGCCTTTGTTGTGTTTGGACGTTCCTCTGTGCTCATGTGTCGTTCTGTGGTTTTTCTGCTTTCGGCGAACTGTGCTTCCGGTTGCTGTCCTCCTCCGGCGTTTTTCTTTCAAAATTTTGCGTACGTGCGGTAACACTTTGTCATTCGTCAAATTTGCAATTGTTTATCGTAATTGAACATTTCTTTTCCGTGTATTTTACTTGCGTCTCGTTGCGGCGAAAATAAAAATGACGCGTGTACAGTGTTGGATAGAGAAAAGTGGCGTTACTATTTTCAACCATCAGAATTTACTTAATAAAACATATTTTCTACTGAATAATCGAAAAATACATGCTGCACTTTTAAACGAGGAAAATATTTTGTAGCAATTAACGGTATCTAATATGTACTTGCACGTACAGTACGTTTCAAAGGACAGTGCATTGTAATTAAAAACAATAGTAGTACCAGATAATATTAGAGTAAGTCGTCAGAGTCGGAATATTTTCGACAGTCAAGATTCCTCAAGTTTTAATATTTCTTATATCGAGAAGGATCTTATTTCACTCAACGAAATATCAGTGTTAAATCATACGAATTTTTTCTTTCGAGAATACTGAATTCACATGTAGAACTTAATTTCTACCTAACATATAGAACTTACCAACAAAATATAGAATGTAATTTTCTCTTTAATTTAAATTCAACTTAATTTAAGTTTCGACTTACCAATCTATAACACTGAATTTTCGTAGTACTTCAATTAAGCAGTACCAAAATATAGTACTTAATAATTCAAACTTTCGATCCGCTGTTTTCCACGAAAAAAAAAACTCGCAGCTCCTAGGATACCGAAATTTCCACGGAATAAACAAAGATCTCGCCCCGTTGACACATTCCCTTCAATTACACCAAGTTCTTCATTTCTCGAAGCGAGAAAATGATTTAATTGGTGAGTTTTACCGTGATCGAATTGGAAACTTTTCCAAGTCACTAACTTTCACATATTCCCTGTTCTAAAAGAGCCTCCACAAGCGTGTACATACCTACTGCTCGCCTACACTTTCGACGTTACTCGGTAAAACTGCGAAATTACGCAAGTTGCGTAAAGTTTCGTGGCCGTTCGACCAGTTTCCGCGAAACGCGGCGATCGCGCCATATTTGCACGCGTGTTGTGTGTTAAACGTTTTCCTCCGTGAAACGCATTTGCTCCCTCGCTCGGGTCCTGCCACGGACAGCTTTTCAAGACTTTAAGAATTTCTATTTGTCTCTGCCCCCGGCATTGCCTCCGCGAAACTGTCGTCCTTTGCATTACACGCTTTCATCGACTTCTTTTGTGCCGCCGCGATTGCCGTGCCGCACGAACGTTTCACCGTGTCGATATTACAACGCGCTGTTTTCCCGAGCTTTCATACGTGTGTCCTTTTTTTTCTGTTTTTTCTTTTTTGTCGCTTTCGTGTCGAATAACTTGCGTCGAATTGGAAGATTATAGATGATACGCGCGACAGATATGCAAACGACGTTATGAAACAACGTATACAGGATTTAATGGTTCAATACGGGGCCTCGTTAAGGAAACGGAAAATTTATTAACGAAAGTGTAAGGGTGTGAGCTGATTGTTCGTTGTGTAGTTCGTTTTGGGGAAGAGGTAGGGTTGTAGATATTGCGAAGGGACTTATTTCTTAATTCAGAGAAGATGATATATGACTAGTAAGGAGATATAAATTGTTCGAGACGTTGATCACTTGGTTTCTGTTGATTTCTGAAAATAGGAGCGCGGAGAAACTGATAGCTTAATCAGAGAAGAGAATTTATGGTAAAATAGTTTGTAAGGAAGAATAAATTTTCTAGGTGTTGATCACTTCGTTTCGGTTGTTTTACTTATTTTACTTATCGTTTTGGACAATTGATGCTCGTTGCTGTATAAGAAATTACTAATTTATGAATTACGAATTTATATATTTCTTTTGCTGTTAAATTTTCGTCTCTAATATTTTTCAACTCGATCGGTTCGTTCGAAGTACGGGAACAGTAAAACGACGATAGAAATTTTAATTAATTTAAAATAATACAAAGCCTATGAATTTTTAGATATTACTTCAGTTGCTTTTCACCGTTTCGCAATGGATATTCACGTTTCCCTCGCTTTTGCGTACGAATGAAAAACACGCTACTTTGGCAAATTTTTGTTTCTATTTGAACCAACCGGTAAGGACTGTTGCACGTAACCGCAAACCTTGTTAACTTATTAATTTTGAAACGAACGTTAATTTTTGAAACACCGCATCAAAGAGGTGTTTGATGGTCTTTGTCCCTTGTAACTTTGACCTAAACCCTGTTTGCGCAGTGTAAAAAAAAAATAAAGGATCTTCTATTCGTCGGATAACTTTTTGTGAATTTCAGTTTTAATTGGTTCCAACAACTGAAATTTTACAGTGTCGTTGTGTTACAGTTAATTATGCACTTCTTGAAATTATCGAACTGGTTCTAATTACACTGTAAAACAGTAAACTATGATTACGTCGTAAACTACTATATTAGTAAACAAGTAACTGAACTGTGATAACTGGACTGTATTATCGAACAACCAGTTTCACTATAGTAACTAAATTATTGCCTACATAACTATGCCGAAGAATGATCGAAACTGTATCGAACAATTAATCCGAGAATAATCAAACGCTGCAATTATCTTAACACGTTCCGTGCCGCGTGGGTCGCATACGCCCCACTCTGGACTTCAGGCCATTTGATATTTCAGTATTTTCCTTCCGCTGACTGAAACTATGCAGCTACGGCGATAATTTGTTGAAAGAAAAAATTTTTCCTTTGCTCTTAAACGTTACCTTTCTCACGATAACAACGATTTTTGCAATCTTATAAATATTGGAAGACATATAGGGTGAAAAGCAAAGCTGTTAGTCTCGACAACGTGGGGCGTATACGACCCACGGCGGCGTGAACGGAAAGTCACCGAAAATCGGTCCGGCACGGAACGTTAATCTATGAAGAATCAAATTGAAATATTGAAATATTGATTTAAATATTGATATTGAAATTTTATGTATTGAACATGCATCGTACAGTTACACTACCGTTTCTAATTAAATTTGAATTACATCTCTTCCACAAAGTTAGTGTCATATGTCAATAAACATATGCAGAGTGTTCAGCGGTTTTGTTTTTTTTTTTTCTCGTAAGTGGTAGGTTTGTGAGAGAAATAGAAGAGAACAAAGTTTCATTACTTTTTATGCACAATACGATGTCCTAAATAGATTTGCACGATACCATTTGTATATTGTACGAAAGCGGTTACTGAGGCAAGTTCAACGACCTACGACAAACTCACTTTCGCGTCAGTGTTTGGTCTGGTATGATCAACGACACTATTAGGATCTTATTTTTATGTCAGTATGATACTCCTTGTACTATAAGATTCTAAAGTGAATAAATTTTTTTCAGGATCATTCTTGGTCATTTTGTAACGACTGTTTATGTTTGTTTCACGTTCAATAAATATTAGGGCACTTGCTGTATTTTACTGAAATCTGCAGAACTCTGTTGAAATCTACTAAAATTTATTTAATGTACAGTAAGCCTCATTGTCATTGCAAGTTTAATACAATTTAATATAAAATTAAAGTTTAACGTAAAATTAAATTGAAGTTTGTTATAAAATATAAGTTTGATTGTGAAACTATTTAACACACAAAAGTCATTACAGAGTTATTAAGATCCTAAACAAATAATTACTCATTCTAGAATCTCGAAATATAAACTAATATGTAACACTAATTTTGGCGGGAAAATGTGATTCAACAGGTGTCTTAATATCTACTTATGAACGATAATACAGAAATTCAGGAAATGCAAAGAAATTCGCCAAGTTACCCTAAGGCCTTGCAAACCCGCATTTTCTAAGATCAGTTTTATTAGTGCAGCCATAAAATTCCTGTTCCTGTATTTTCCAAATCACCCTGTCTATTCTGGTAAACCTATACAGTTACACCCGAAAATAACAGTACAACAGGCTTGCCTTCCTAGCGATGTATTTTCATTAATTACGAAAAAATTGGATTCATACTTGTTCGTTACAAAGCGTTATTTATTGTTCTTTACGATTCACGCATTTTCGTACACGACGTGATATAAGTTAATCGAAATTACGTCCATTCACTATGCCACATAAATATTCAGGCATTTAGCAAAAATGAATATTTTAAATATAATAAAATACAACGTTAATCATCTTAATCAAACATTACGCGTATTTTCGCCTGCGTCATGTTTAATGGTTGTTTTATTGGAGTATTTTTGCGAGTAACTGTACAGTCGAGCCGAACTTAATACACGATCGAGTGAAATGTCCCCGAGATAAGCGATAATTGTTTAATGAATCGAATACGGGCGTCGGTGACGCAATAAAGACGAAGAAGTCGATAGTTTCCGGGGAAATAAATTCGAGCAGGAAAGGCCAGCTGTGTTCCGGTCACGATGCACCGCGCGTTGCCTCGATACGTCGATGCTCGAGGAGGTTCGAGACTCTTCAAACACGTGCGTGGCAATAATTTGTCCGGCGAGATGCGATCTAAATGAAATAATACACACACGGCATTAATGATTGTCGGACTCGGGCCCCGCGTATCACCTGCTGCAGCTGCTTACGGAATAATGGGAAATTTCGAGAGGAAATTAAGGCCGGCCGAGGGAAATATTCTCGATTGTACGGAACTCTACGAGTCCTGCGTGCTCTCGCCGTCGTTTGTTTTTATCTCGTTTCAATTTGGAGAATGGAAAATCTGGAAACTTCTGACTGTGAGTTTAATAACGGAAACGTTCTGGTGCTTTGTATTGTAAAATTTTTACGATTATTTCTTATGGATTAAGATTTCAGATTTTCTTTTCTTTTATTTCTATTTCTATTTCGTTCTGAGGCTCTTTTGAATACTACGATTTTTTTTCTTATTGAATGTGGCAACTTTTGGATAACAGTTCAGTTTTTCAAATTTATTTTAATTAATTTTTGGATAGCAGTTTGGTTTAGTTTCTGAAAAGCTGAATCTTCTGAAAAAATTAGAACTTTTCGTTTAATAGCTACCTTTGAACAAAATTGTCATACTTCGCCTATTTTTAGACGCCTCGGGATGGTGTACCTCCTTAACTTGAGAACTTTGAGGAAAATTAGTATCATCGTACCTGTAGAAATTTTCAGGTGCAGGAGCATAATTATCGTAATTAATGTAAGGTTGATTCAGGTTTTGTTAGAATTTTATTTGACAAATTTCTTATTTTATTGCATTAATCTAGTTGCAAGGTATGCATGTAAACTAATTCATTTTAAATTATTTCTGAATTTTTTCAATCCTCTGTGGGTGATAAATCATAAAGTTGTACTGAAAGAAAGAACTTGAAGAAAAGGTTGTAATTACTATGTCGAATAAATAATAATTTCAATCATTTACTATGTCAAAGTAGGGTATTTTAACAATCACTAATTATTTCATTAACCATTCTCTTCAAGTTAATTTGCATTGCATCTTAAAATAAATATCTTTCATAATTTCCCCAATAAAAAACGACTAATTCTTCTGTGGAATAATTTTCATTCGACAACGGGAGAATTCGAAAATAAATAGGAAAGTTACAAACAGGAGGTACGCTTGACATACTCGGAATAAGTTACGCAATTGGTGCACGTAAAAAAATGAGTTCCGGAAATTGTCATTCTCACGGGTGACGGTAGAATTAATTGAGTTTCGGCAAATGAAATTAGTTACATTTAAATAAAACCTGTTCGTATTTCATTTGCATTCACGTGGCCGTTCTCTTTTATTTTCAATCGTAAAGAAGCTGTTAAAGGGTTTCATTTTTGCGGCGAGGTAATTAGTATGCGAAAGAGCAGGGACAAGTATATCTGGATTGTCTAAAACAGCCAGGTAAATTTATTAAACTCGCGTAATGAATGCACGGGAATAATTCTTCCATCGTCCTTTGAAGAACAAGAAGCAAAGAAACCAGAAGATTTTGGAAAAAAGTTTCAACGTTCGTTCGAATTTTTGGTACATCATGATTTACTTTTACACGATTTATTTCGAATACTCTTTACTGTTATGCAATATTTATTTTTCATTCTATGGGAAGATAGAGTTATATTAAAAAAATGATGGAATTTAATTTAATTTATTTTCTTTGGCAACGATTCTTTCTACAGTAAAAGTAGCTTTTTAGAAATAATTTGATACGACTTTATCACGTAATTATTACATAATTATGAGCTCGTTGGAAAGTTACAGAATTTTATACATATGAAAACTTTTTACTTCTGATAAATGAGATTAAAAAGTGTGTTTATTCCTGCAAGTATTATATTGTGAAAATTATCTGCTTTAGATTTAATATTTTATACAAAAATTTAAAAATCCAAGAGTTCTAATTTAATAGTTACGAAATCATCACGTCATTCAAATTGCAATATTCTATTATCATTTTTAAAATCCTGAACTTTTTTAACAACACATTGCCAACGGATTGGCTACATTTACCATTTCCTACCTGTGTCATTCACAACAAATAGTGTTTCATTCTCATATAGACTATTCTAACAAATTTTGTTCTATAATTATATTAGATATCATACATCATCGTACAATTTGACTTTATTCACTTTCTTAAGACAGGGTTTCTTGTTAAATTTTCTAGAAATCTTTATATTAGATAATCTTAGACATCTATTTAACTACAATTCGTTCAGTTGGTAATGTGTTAATCACAAACCACGTTTATTATAACTTAAACCACCAAATTTGTAAATCTCAAGGAAACAGTAACTTGCATAAAATCTTGCTAGCTTCCAAAAGAACTCTTAAATTCGAATCATCCTGCAGTAAAACTTTCGAAACTTAGTAACTTACTGTACACCCTGTGAACTCACTACAGTTACCATGTTAAGAAGCTAGAAGATAATTATAACAAATTATGTAACTTGTTGATTAACACAGAACGGCCGGCTGGGTCAAAAATGACCCATTAGCAACTTTCCCACTTTATTTTCTGCATTACTTCTATTTGTATCGATACGAATCTAATTTTTCAATTAAATTAAATTTTTCAAAATTTCTTAATTTTCTCAACTTTTGGAAAGTTGCTAACGGGTGATTTTAACCCGATTAAACCTGAAAATTCACAGTAAACCTTTCTTTAACCCCGAGTCAGATTCGTCGAGCAGATTGTGGCCAAGATGCAACAAAAACAGTTACATTAACAACGAAGGTTAATTTTAACGCTAACTTTCGTTTTACTCGATAAGTCCAAGGATCACCAAATGTAATTAATCCATAATACATTAACTTCTCGTACCTAATACAGTATTAAAATAGTAAATTGCCAACGCTCGCCTACATTGTCATTAAAATCAGTCACAACTCGAAGGGTTAAATCTCCAAATTTATAAATCTCAACAGAACAGTAAAATCTTTCTATCTTCCGAAGCAAAAAACAAGGAAAAAACCTGAATTCAAATCATCCCACGGCAAAACCTTCCTTACACTTACGAAGCGACCAAACTTGGTTCCTCCACATCTCCAATACCTAACCAACATTCATACCAGCCATACCTTTGCCCAATCGCGTCGTTCAAAAGCCCCCCGGGGCAAAAAGGTATCAATCTCTGGTAGCGACGCGACTCGAATCGACTAATTAAAATTGTACTAATTAGATCGGCGAAGGTAGACGAGTCGCGGCGAGCAAGACGGACGAAAAATCGTCCGGTCGACTCGCGCTACCTGGCACTGTCAGACACTCGCGTGGAGGGGGTCCCTCGACATTTTTTCTCACCTCGAAAGCTGCCCCCGTCGGCGGGACTGGCCTTTCACGGGGTCCCCTCCTCGCTGGCACAATGGCGCAATTATGCAATTAAAGCGGGTGAATGAGGGGCCTGGTGGTGGTGGACAGGCAAGCAGGCGGGCAGGCACGAGGGGAAGAAAAATGCTCGGCCAAATAGAATTCCTTCGTACCGTGCACGCTTTCTGTGGTCCTGGCCAAGTTCTTCGTAGCTTTCGTTGGAGAGAGAAGGAGCGCAAGTTTTGCGCGGGAACGTTTGAAAGACGGTGCGAAAAGGACGAGGAAAGAGAGAGAGAGGGGGTCGAAAGATGGCTAGGGTGGAGAGCAAGCCTCGTCTTTCTACTTTCTACCTCCTTCGCTCGCCCCTAACGACCTCATTGTCCGAGGTGTAATCCAAAACGTCGTTCGCGAGGACCGTGTGTCCGCGCGGGCAGGAGAAAACGACGAGTTCCACTGTGGAAAGAGGAGATAGAGATAGAGGGAGAGAACGAGGAGGTTAGAAGAGTGGTTGAAGGAGAAAACGAGAGGGATGAGTTGGTACGTACGGCAGAAATACCACGAAGAGCACGGCTCGATTCTTCCTTAACGCCATGGCCCGTTGTCTAAAATCGAATCTCGAGCCGCGGGCGAGATTTCAATTATCCCCGCCCGCGATGCAAATCCACGCGAACGAGCTGGCCCGTCTCGCGTGCCGCGCATGCACACACACACGCGTGCGTTCGCGCGAAGCTTTTCACGCCGATCGCTCGTGGCCCGCATAGAAATGTGACTTTCTTCGGGACGTAAACGATGTTAGGTTTGTTCTTTGTGGTTCATTCCGGTTGTCGATAATTCTACAATTGCGTTGTTTTGCAATTCTTTTGGCGATGCAGACTTAACCCTAGTGCGGCCTTTGGGTCTTTTTTGACCCATCGCCTTCTTATTTTTTTAAATAACTTTTGCTGTTGTCAAATTTAACGGTGTGTTAAAAGTTCATTGTCTAGGTTCATATGGCATGCTGGTGACAAAAATTGTTACACGTAGGGTGTTTGGGTCTTTTTTGACCCAAATATAAATATAAATCGTATTTGGGTCAAAAAAGACCCAAACACCTTAAGTGTAGAGTAGAACGGAAGAACGCACTAAGGTTAAGTGAGATTAAAAATGCTGAAGTGTTACACAAGGTGTTTTTTTAAACTGGACACGGTGGAGTATCTCAGAAGAAAGTCGTTTCGAAGTCGATCGAAGCCATTTCGTTTTATAAAAAATCGTCAAATAGCGAAGAATCGAGGAGTTGGGCCAACGTTAAACTCTACTTAAATGTGTTACTAATAATTATATTTCAATGGTGACGAGGTATTGTCCGTGAAAGTACATTTCAAGGATGTCACACATTTTTAGTTCATTTTCTAAAATTTAGAATAATTTTATTTATCATTTCTGAATTATTTTTTTTTATTTCAGTTTTCAATTTCTTCAAATTTGAAATTAGAATATGACCTTCTATAATAATTGAACAATTTATATGCTTATAATATTCCATTATCAGGCAAGAACTATCTCGTGCGTAAGCATTGTAACAAGAAGGATCTTGTACGTAATTATAATTACATGTCCACTTGGTTAAAAGATTTTACAGTGCCATTAAGTCGTACTATATTATAAAAAGGCTTATTTACGTTGAATAATAAGTAGAAATGCAGGTTTTCTGAAATAATTTATTCGAAATAGATGCATGTACTCACTTACGTTTTATGCGATAGCAAATCATCGTAGAAACTTCTATCTCTCTTATAATTAATATTTAAATAATATACAACGTAGCAACGTGTAAATATGAAAATATGTTTTTAAGTATTTTGGTTCTTTTTTTTATTTTTGCCTATAAAGTTGCTTTAGATACTTTCTAACTTATAAATTGAACAGGATAGAGAACAACTTTCCGCTACTTTATCCACTCGATAACTTGGTTCATTTCAATTCGTTACAAGTCAACAGTGGATAGTATGAATTATCGTTTTCTTTCTTAATTCAACGGGAAGCAGTTAAGAGAAGGGTTCGATTTCCGTTTCTAGCTCGTACTTGTACGACAAAGTTGTTAATCAATAATTCTCATGTTTCCTTTTCTTTCACGCTGCGGATCATCAGCTGAACGAACAGGTGAGTGCATTGTTCACGAGTATCATTACCCTAAATTACCGGGGTGAAGTACTTGTTTGATAATCGGTACAACGAAGTCGGGCTTTTTCGACTAATTGTACAAGTTTTCTATTTAACGAAAGATATGAATATTAAAATTTATTATATTTCATAAAACGTGCAATTATTCGAATAACAGGATTACTTTCCTTTTTCATTGACAAGAAGTATAGAGTTAATTTCTTTTCTGAAATTCCAGGAGATTAAATCCCTCCTACGACACTAAAATTTCAATATCTTTATAAGAAGAAGTATCGATGCATTTACATTTAAGGAGATACACCACCCTGAGTCGTCCAAAAATAGATAAAGTTTGGGAATTTTTCTCTCCTCGATTTTGTAACATTTTTACTTTCCAAAAATTGGAGAAACAAGCTGAAAGTTATATTTATATCCTCTGAAAATTTGAAACTTTTCGTTCAGCAGTTACCTACGAAAAAAATTCCCAAACTTTGCCTATTTTCAGAAGCCTCAGA
>NW_017100256.1:83599-128361 GCF_001263275.1 Habropoda laboriosa | reverse complement strand
CAAAATTCGTTACTATTCACAGCTTCAATGTTACGATAGATAAGGAATATCGAAGTGTCGTATTACAATTACAATTTACGCTGAGCAATCGCCAATCTTATCACTCACAATTAAACTCACGATTAGAATTCTAGTTAAACTTCACCTGGAATATAATCACCGTTCATCACGTTCCAGCCATAACCATTGGCCGAAGTGTAACTTAACGATAGAAGGCAAGGAGGGTTAGAACTTTCTTCATTCCTCGAGTTAGTCGAGAGCCCTGAAAAAGAACGGTGTGACTCATTTCAATCACACTCTACCACCTGAAGATTCCTCATCACCTCTAGATCCCCCATTCCCCCTCAGGCCAATAGCCAAAAGATCGTCGAACGATTCCATCGAGTCGGGACAAAACAGCCCCTGAATCTCCGAATCGAGGCGATTTGTCCGAAAGTGTCTCTCGATCGTCCCCCAAAGCAAAAAGACTGTGCTCGACATGGGGGTAAAAAGCAAATCGTTGCACTTCCCCTCCACCCTCGTTCCTCTGTCCCCTCTGTCTCTTTCTCTCTCCTCTCTCTCTCTCTGTTTCTCTTCTGTACACGGCGCGCGAGAGAGTGTCGCGTTCGATTTAAATGAATTTGCATAGATTTTCCATTTATCCGTCTGGCCGGCCGTTTATTGCATATTTATCGAAAGCGGCGAAGAACTAATGCGATAAATTTCAATAAGCCCATCGGGCAACGCGTCACACGGTGACTTTAATATTCATACGCGCGTGCAGAGACGGTGAACACGTCTGGTCTGGTCCGGTCGTTGATGAAATCAGGAAATGCAACCGGCTGTAGGAGAAACAAGACTTTGCTGAGTGCTGGCAGCGGTGCGGAGGTGCGAACGATCGTCGCATTGCCGTAGAGAGAGAGGATTCGATGGCTGATTTACGATCGAAAGTCGAAGTCTCGAGCTGCTAGCAAACGCGTTCCACTCACTTTGCCGCGTTTCTTCCTCGTTTTTCCCTCCTCGGTGAATCTGCGTCTCGTGCTCTTTTCCCCGTTGCTGGAAACGATGAACGACTCCGGGCTCGATGGAATTTCATTGATGCTTTAGTTTAACAGATACCGACTGCTGCCTTTCGTTGCTCGATATTTGCGTGTTGATACGTTGAGCATGGAATTACACAGTGTCGCGACGATTTATCAAGCCGGCTGTTTCGTTTGGTTTATGAGATTCGAGGCGTTGAAAAAAGTGTAATTCTCTGTGACTTTTGTACATTTGTGTACTTGTGCTTCACGAAACTGTATGGTTTATGATTAATCTCTTTGAACGATTGAAGGAAAAAGATTTTATGATCTTTTAAATTCTATTTCTTTCGGCACGAATCTTCGAATCTCTGACTTATTGTTAGTTGGAATTCAGAAAATTTGTTCACTGAGAGATCCAGATTACAATTTAACTACGAGGCTTGCCCGAAAAGTAGAGATACAAAGGCTGTAACAATATTTCAATTATTTTCCAATTTATTGTTTTGTATTGTTTCAGTTTTCTTTTAAAGATGATACCTATATTTTTGTCGATATGAACCTTAATAAATAGACATTATTAATAAAATTGTATTTTATTCCATTAGAAAATGAAATATTTCACTGAAAGGCAACTGTTATTTCTTAGGAACAACTTGCCTCAATGTAGCAACAACTTGCCCTAAGAAGGGGTAAGAAGTTTCGTTTCGACCAGTTACAAATAAATGACTCCCTATGGGAAACCAATTACAATATATTAAATATAAGCTTGAAACCCTAAAGTGCAATAAATTTAACAATAAATTAGTTAATAGTGAAGAGAATAACTTTTTTCTGTTTCGTCAAAATCGAAACTTTTGGCCTCTGTCTCCCCTACGTGTTGAATATTTTTTTGAGAACTACTAGCAATAAGATTTGCAAAACGGCATAAGTCACATGTTTTCACTTTGGAAACATTGAAAAACATGAAAATATCAAAATGTGACTTATGCCTTTTCGCCTTACAATCACACTTCCGAAAAAAATGAAACTAATGACAACCACAGATTGAACTTAACAGAATCTTTTTACTTGTAAACAATCTACAGTCAAAACAAACAATGGATTTGCCCCTCTTTCAAAATAAACATCTCACATAAGCTTCTCGAACAGTAAACAAACATTCATTTACTAAATTTCTATTCCACTGAAAATAGACATTGAATACATAGGGTAACTTCGGGAGAGACGGACCAGGCAAGTATTTCCTACATTATCCGCCAGATATGGAAGAAAAAACACGATCGCTTTCCGTAAAACAAATGTAAAACAAAAGAATACTGACGCGTTCCACATTTAGCGGATAATGTCTCCCTCTCCCGGAATTACCCTAAACGTCATAAACATACAAGTTGCAATTATTTCAATTCTAAAACAATCTTGAAATCCTCCCCGATCTTCGAACGAAAGTGTTCTATCACCCGAAACGAACAGAAATTCTCCATCATCGTTGAAAAACAGTTCGCAATTCGTGTAGACTGTACAATCGTATCAGGGAAATAATTGACTCGGATCAAAGTGAGCATTGTGACTGCGAAAGCGCCTCGTTCCGATTAGAGAGCTAGAGGATGAGCAGATCGATTAATCGCCGGATTCTGTAGTTTCAGAGAGCGTGTTTTCCGCGGCCGTTGGAGTTGGGGTGGGTGGCTACACCTGGGGTGCTCCCACGCCACCCCCTGGATCACCCTATAGTCCCGTGCCTGTGACGCAGCTCGAGCTGTTGGCCAAGAATTTGGCCAGTTTAGCTCCTCCGGGTCAACAAGCGCTGAGCCTTCAAGGTGTTGGTGTGAACGTCGGCAGCCTGCATCACGCGCAACACACACAACACACCCAGCACACGCAACACACGCTCAACTTGACCGGTCTTCATCATCTTCATCATGGTGAGTGGTTTAGATTAACTGAAAAATATCAAATAGAAATTCTCTTCCTTTTTTCTTCGTCGTTGAAGTGCTACTGACCCTTTGCATTTGAAGGTCTCTTTTTAACGTTGTTCACTTTTTACTTTACTTTGTTTACTTTAATGTTGGTGAAAAGTTTGGAACCATCTGCCAATTTACATCAATTTGTAGATTTGAGATTAACATCGCAGAGATCATTGGCAATTTGTTCCGCTTGTTTCGAATGATATAAAGTTTGTTTAAAAAATCTTCTTTCGGGGAACTTTTGTGTAACTTGCAGTGCACAGTAGCTCTAAATTTTTCACCGGTAGAGTGTGTATATTTTAAAGGGTGTAGCTTTTTTATTTCAATATTTAGGCTACTTTTATATTATACAAGGCTTTATCACAGTTCATTGCTCAGAAATGACAAAATTTCCTGAAAGTGTAAACGATTTATGGAGGCCTATAGACCTGGTGTCCTGGAAAATTCGACTAAAATCTCCAAAAGTAAACAATCCAATAGGTACTCTCTTACATCACAATAGGCGCTCTGTTAATCATTTCTCAGTCTCCATTCGAGCTGTTAGATTAAACCAAACGAGAGTCTCGAGTGCAGAGGGTTAAGTTTAAAGCGAAAAGTGGATTGATTTCAACTACCATAATTTTTTCTTCATTTCTCTTTGGTGAAGTAATTGAGGGATGCTTGTGCTATTATAAGTCTTTGTTTCGTGAAGGAATCGATGAAACAGGGGATGTTGCATTTTATTAAAATACTGATTAGGTGTGATACGTATTAATCTTCCAAAAAACCACTGAAAATTGTGTATTTTCTGTATCAGACTGTTTAGATATTCTGGAGTAATTAACGTGTTACTTTAAGGTGGCTGTAATGTCAAAGAGGAAAAATGTGAAACAATAATTAAATATGAAATTGTAGATCTCACGGTGTCAACGTGCTTTTTCAAACTTTATATCAATATTGAAAATACTTTACGTTTCTAATTTACGTTTCGAGATTTATCCAGAAATAGTGTATTTTTCATTCTAAACTATACACTTTGTAAAAATGATCACATCACGTGCACAGGTACTTCGACCAATATGCATATATAAATTACACTGCATAAAAATCGTGCATTATTTTACATATCGAATTGAAATCTTGAATGTATTCAACTCGTTAACCTTTAACATATCGAGATCGCACTGGTTGCTCAAATTACTTATAGTACAGCTGTGACAAACACGGTTCGACTTATGATGTAATTCGAATTTAATCTTTAATTTTACGTTTTAAAATTGGTAAGGGTGTTTTTATTTATCTCGACTACTTGTCGTTGTTAATCATTATTTGAGCCACTCAGAAGCTATTTATGAATAATTAAGCTCCAAGCATGTGCTTTGGTACTAAAATTGGAAGAATATCAAAAAGTGGAGTTAATCATTTTGGCCTCTAAGTGGTTCACATGACTTTTAAAGTTTAATAGCAACGTGTACACACTTTCATCTGTAATTACATACTTGAACAGTCTAAAAATTGAATAATTAATTCCAGAACGTGTCTTTTAACCCTTTGCACTCCAGTGGAGCTGTTATGGCGACGTGGAGAACTTTAATATGTAAAATTCCGGTATTTTTATATTACCAAATTGATGCAAATTAAAGTAAGAAATAGTTTTTATTTTTCAAAACAAAACTTTGGATTTTTAGAAGTTTCACTATTAATCTTATCGAGAAATGCTTGGAGCGCAAAGGGTTAAAAAACACTTCCTGAACATCTAATAGTAATCAATAACAAAAAGATCTGTATTAAAGGAGTACATATTCTGGTTTCGAATGCCACCTTTTACACACCTTTTTAGGAATTTTTTTCACAAGAACCATTAAACCTGTTGCATTGGGATTTTACACACACATTTATGGGTGTTCAAAGTATGTAATATATTTTTTTCAAGTAAAAACAATGAAAATTACACGAGTTACAGTTCGTTCCTAAAAATACGCGCCGAATTTCCTAAGTGGATAGAAACGGTACGGGCACGTTACAGATTCACAAAACGGTCAGATTCGAACGATCAAAAGGAAGTTCTCCTTGATTCATCTAAATATGATCACGGAGAGATATCACTAAAGTCGTGGAACTTTTCTCGTTTAACTTTATCGATTGCGCGGCGGTAATAAACGGCCGAACGAAAAGTTACGCATTCAACAAGTTCGAAAAGAGTTTAATCGGCGCACGATTGCCGGCTAATTCGACGCGAACGCTGGAATAATCTTCGATCACCGCGGAAGTTGACACAGGGTTATTCAACGTTCTCTCGAGTACTTTTAAGGCTGTATCCATGCAGACGACCAGTTACTCTCCAAGTTCAACGCGGATTCGCCGGTTAAGCAGCTTACACAATGTCGGAAAGTAGAACGGCCGCGGGGAAAAGATATCCGAAGTTGGTCGAATTCGTAAACGTTCGTGTGTGTGTAATTGGAATCGGCTGATAAACTGCTTCGAGATAACTTTCTCGTGCTTCTGATCTCGCGTTAGACATGCTCGATTGGCTTTTCTTCGTTTAAGCGTACTTCATTCTGTTTCGTTCTTAATCTTCTGACGGTAAATTTGGTTACAGAAGGAGCAAAATGAAACGTGTCTTGAATTTTTGCTTCGTAATCATTCGTTTACAGTTCTTGTTTATCTTTTGATGCAAAAGTCGTCGAATACTTGATTAATTTTATGTACAGTAATTATTGTCGTTTTTGCTGACTTTTGGTTACTAAGAGTGGTAATCTTCTTTCTTTAATCGAGAAATTTAGATCGTGCTTTAATACTCCTTTTACCTTGAAAAGTATATTTTTTGGAATTCTTAAATGTTAGACGCTAAACTTTTGGTTATGGAAAAAATGTATGTCATAAAATAACGTGTAATTAGTGATAATGTTTGGATAAAATAGAAATGTAGTTTGAAAACGATTTTATTTTGTCGAGTTGTCGATGAAGTATTTAACAAGAAAGCATAGAGTGCACGAATTTTGAATGTACACGCAGAGTTTGTAAGAATATTTGCAGATTTTAATTTGATAATGATATGTGAATTGAAGCGTCCATGTGGCCGTGCAATTTTATCGCGTAATGCATAAACGTTTATCGTACAATCGTATACATATGTATAAAATTGGCTCGTTCAGTCGAAATTTGGAATCAGCCGCAGTTGTGGTTGCGGATTCATCGTGTTCACCGCGTTATTGTAATAATAATGGTCGGATATTCTGTGGCTTGTAGTTTAATTAATCTCATACTGTTTTCACAATATTCTTTCGCTCGGTGTTACAAGTACTTCGAACATTACTCGTTTCGAAAGTAAATTGGAGTATTTTCGCCTTACAAGATTCATTTACTTTTACCGATTTGTAAGTTGTGCTTTCTAAAGGAACCATAATGGATGTCTGACAATCGATTCATTTGTATAATCTTTAAAGAAAGAAAATTAGTTCGATCGAATAATTTGTTCACTAATTTACAAAAAATTGTGCATTTTTAAAACATAAGAAAAAGAGCAGAAATCGCGTAATTATGGATCAGAAATTTCTCAGATGTGAGAACTTATTCATCTTATCTGTAGTCTTCGAATATTCGAAAACACTAATGTAAACAAAATTAAAGGCACTATATGCATTGTAAATATTTCTCACATTTCATACGTTTCCACTTTACTTCACGTTCATGAAATCGAACCGAATAATTGTAAACATTACTATACGAACACAACGAATGTTCATAAACATCAGTGTGACACTGGGTTCAATATCTGTTTAGTATCCTCTCAAAACTTAGTATCATCGAATCCTAGCGATTCTTTCCTTCACACTTTCTACATAACTGAAACCATGAAACTTCCATCGTCGTTAAACCTAGCAATTACAGTATTCCTCGAGAGATATCAACTGTAACTTCACACTACTGTACATACACAACGAATATTTACGATGTTCGATGTAATACTGATCATCGAATCCTAGCGATTCTTTCCTTCACACTTTCTACATAACTGAAACCATGAAACTTCCATTGTCGTTAAACCTAGCAATTATAGTATTCCTCGAGAGATATCAACTGTAACTTCACACTACTGTACATACACAACGAATATTTACGATGTTCGATGTAATACTGGTTTCAATATCTGTTTAGTATCTCTCAAAACTTATCGCTACCGAAGCGTACATAACTGAAATCATGAAATGATTTCTAATTGCTATATTCTTTAGCGGAGATCAATTGCAACCTCGCTAATAATAATTTCACACTACTATGTATACAACGAATATTTATAATCTTCAATGTAATAGTGGTTTCAATGTCTCTCAAAATTTAGTATCATGGAAAGTATCTCTCAAAACTTATCGCTACCGAAGCGTACATAACTGAAATCATGAAATGATTTCTAATTGCTATATTCTTTAGCGGAGATCAATTGCAACCTCGCTAATAATAATTTCACACTACTATGTATACAACGAATATTTATAATCTCCAATGTAATAGTGGTTTCAATGTCTCTCAAAACTTAGTATCATGGAAGTCTGTCGATTCTTCCCTTCGCACTTTCTACATAAGAAACCATGAAACCTCCACCGTCGTTAAACCTAGCAATTACGATATTCTTCAGCAGAGATTGTCTCTCAAAATTTAGTATCATGGAAGTCTGTCGATTCTTCCCTTCGCACTTTCTACATAAGAAACCATGAAACTTCCACCGTCGTTAAACCTAGTAATTACGATATTCTTCAGCAGAGACCAATTGCAACCTCGCTAATAATAATTTCACACTACTATGTATACAACGAATATTTATAATCTCCAATGTAATACTGGTTTCAATGTCTCTCAAAACTTAGTATCATGGAAGTCTGTCGATTCTTCCCTTCGCACTTTCTACATAAGAAACCATGAAACCTCCACCGTCGTTAAACCTAGCAATTACGATATTCTTCAGCAGAGATCAATTGCAACCTCGCTAATAATAATTTCACACTACTATGTATACAACGAATATTTATAATCTTCAATGTAATAGTGGTTTCAATGTCTCTCAAAATTTAGTATCATGGAAGTCTGTCGATTCTTCCCTTCGCACTTTCTACATAAGAAACCATGAAACCTCCACCGTCGTTAAGCCTAGCAATTACGATATTCTTCAATAGAAACGAATTGCAACCCCGCTAATAACAATCTCACTACGTTTCATTTAAACAGGAGGCCTGCACCAAAACACCTTCTCCCCGCAACTATCGTTGGTAACGGGAAACGCGCCCACGCTGACGATTAACAGCTTCTCGTCGCCGAATTCGACAGGTAACGTGGTACCGACGACAGGAGTGTTGCTCCAGGAGTATCAGTCGCCGACAGGTTCGACTACCGGGTGCTCGGTCACGGTGAACGGCACCTCGTGCCCGACGAGCTCGACCACGAGCACGATGGTGGTGCAGGGAGGCCAAACCGGCAACCAGGTCGTCCAGGCCACCAGCAAGAAACGAGAGGCCTTCCTGCCGAGTCAAGGTCAGCCGGTGAAACTGGAGAACAAATCGACCAGGCAGCCCTGTGTTTGCAGGAACAGCAACGGTACGTATAGACCTAGCTGATCTACCTCTTTCTTCTTCTTCTTCTCTCTTACTGTATTTTTCTTCTTTATTTTGTTCCCTTCTCTTCTCTCTACCTATCTACTCGAACTCGTTCGGTTCTCAGCCGCTGTGACGCGGCTTTTAACGATCTAAGACGAGGTTTATGATCAGACCTCGAATCTTGCTCGAGCGAACGAACGGCTCAGAGTGGGTCTCTCCTCTCCGAGGGGAATTCGAAAGTGGATTGGTTAGGAGGATCCTGGGGAACTGGGGAGGACCCGTTTTCGAAACTCGTCGTTTTTCGTTTCATAGCTGCGAGCGTGTCAGAGAGTGGTGGTGCGTTCGCCAGTTGCGAAAGACGAGATCGTTCGTTTCTGGGTTAGCCCGACGACCGAGCTGATCGATGGACACGATCCTTTGGAAATTGTGCAACACCGTTTTTCGATGATAGGTATAGGCCTGTTGTTGGCCAACCACTGCTCGATGGGATTCTTGGTTTACGTGGTAGGCGGCGTGTTAAGTAGTGTTGCGGTTTTCTTTTTCTTTTTTGCAGCCAGTTTCAGAGCGTAAGGATATTTCGACAAGGTTTGAATATCGGTAGCTCGGAGTTGGTAGAGATAGATGTGGGAGTTTTATTTGTGAAATGAAAGTTTCGCTAACTGGTCATTGTTTAAAATAGACACGTGGGTTTGTGGAAAGCAACAAGTGGATATTGTTGAAGAACGATGTTATAATAGAGCTAATCGTAAATACGTTAATATTAAGGAAATATGAAGCTACTGGTAGATTTTATTGCAGCTCTTAGAAAAATTCAGTGTTTTAGCATAATGATGATTTGATGGTCTAGTGTTACAGTGAATTGATCCAGAAGTATTATATTACGTTACTTAATGAATTAAGGAAACCGTGAAACGACCCAATCGGCAAAATATTCATTATTCTACATATCCTCGATCTGTGAATTTAACATATTTCAATCTTTTTCTTTCATGTTCTGTATGTTTAAAATTATTGGAATAAGTTGTCACTGGTGAAACGTTCATCAGGGCCGAGAACAAATTTGATATTCCAAAAGTACTTGAGCAAATCGGTGTTATTATTCAAAAATTGATTTTGACAAATATAAATGTTCCCAAAAGTAAGGATACTAGTGCACGATATGAGGTATAATAATACGGGGAACTAGAAATCCTTTTGATAAGCAAATCCAAACTTTCAATTCTTTCAGCTAATCTTAATTAATATCGCACAAAAATATTTCAAATTCTTCAAAAGCATCGAGCCAAATTGAACTGTTTTCAGCATTCTACGAAATACAATAAAAAGTTCTCTGTTAAAAATAAAATTCGTCTGAAACGTTTCAAGGATTTCGTCTCGTTCACCGTCTTTCCACGCTATCGACGATATTTCACCGTGAACGACTGTTCGAACGTTCCCCTGGACATCGACTTCTGTCCAGAAGCATCAAAACGAATCGATAGCACTTCGATGGGATTCTCGATATTTCACGACTAAGATCCCGACACGTTCCGAGGCGAGAGCCAGAATCTCTGATTCTAGGCCGGCGTCCAATTAATCCACGCGTGGATCCGCCACAGTGTAGAGCTCTATCGAAGCGGTTCTGGCCGCCGCGCCGCGGACAAAGATTAACATAAATCACGGCGCACGCTGTTCGTTGCCAAATTTAAGGCCAGCTTCGTTGTGCAGTTGGTGTATCTTGGCCGGAATGAACGCGTTAAGCAACGAAGGAGTTCTCCTGGTTCTTTCGTAAAAAGGCTCGTTTCTCCTCGAGAAACGACACTTTCCAGTCCTATTCCAACTAGATTCGATTTCTCGGTAGTCTCTCTCTCTCTCTGTGCTTTAACTTTACCCTGTTATCGCGATTAATCCCGATTATCGAAGCTGGTGAAGAGATTTTAGAAGAGGACACTTCTACCGTGAAATCCTCGGAGAAGTGAAAGATACGATTGCTGACCTTGCTGCAGGTATCTCTGCATAGACGGAAAGGGTGAAGTAGGCTAAGATGGAGCATCCTTTGCCTGAAGGGTTCCTTCGATGACAGCGTTAATTACGAACGGCGATCTTTTAATGGTTCGTTCCCGGAAATGAAACGTGATTGTGTTGTATAGGGTGTTTTGAAGTGTTTCTTTTCTTTTTGGTGGGGGGAAGGGCTACCATTGTTTTTATATTTTTAATTAGACGAATTAGAAATTCGGTGCATTATGTTTTTTACTTTTTCACTTCAGAGGCGATCAATTCTTTTTTAAGAAAGTGTTTTTTTTTTTTTTTTTTTTTTGTTGGAATCACATTTTTTGTTTATTTTTAAGTTCATTTCGTGGAGCGAAAGGGAACTTTTTGAGAGAAGACTTCTAATTCGATTTTCTTTACAGAGATGAATTTAACGTGACTGATAGATAATAAAAGAGGATTAACTATTTAGAAATGTTATGCAGATATCAAATTTAACATTTTATATTTTTCACGCGGCAAAGATGTATTTAACGTAAAAACTGAATGCTCTCGAACATTGCTGTCAAGATTTTGCCTTTGCTTCCTGTATATTTGGTGCATTTATTTCTGTATCTACTGTCGGAACTTTAAATCCGATTCTGTTATGAAAATGTGAAATTTCTTTGCGTTTAATGTGACCATAAGCAATGTGTATGAAATTTAAGCTAAATTGATTATCCAAATTCTTCGTCAGCATATGAAATGAAAAGAACGAACCAACTCAGATATTAAAAATTGTTATCCTACTACTTTGGGATTTTTAAGGACCATATTTTTGGTTTTGTTTTCTTTTTTCAAATCTAAACTTTAGGCATCTACATACGATGTTTTTGAATTTCTGCGTACGTGAGATATTTCCCATCGTCGTTTACGACTGCTTTTTCTAAAAAATTTTAGGATACTTCGCAAGAAGCGTAATCATTTTGCCAACGTTGCAGACGCATTTCATCGAATCGACGCGCCATCAATTACCCGAAATAATTAACAACAGTTCGGAATAATTGATCGACGCAGATCCGATGAATTAGGATTAAAAGACGTATTATCGAATTTCTTTATCCCTTAAACTCTCCGCTCGCTTAGAGCTTCATCAATGGAGAATTAAATTCAAACTTGAAAAAGAATGGTAAAGAAACACTTTTAACTGCGACAGTAATCCTCGTAGATTTGATTTTGAAGAATTTTCACAAAATATTCGAAAAACGCTTAACCGCCAAATTCGACAATATTTACACTTATTCATTGTGGACTAGAACTCTGAATAAAAAAGTATTTTGGTGCCTGTACGTGTCCTCTAATATAAAATAATAAAATAAAAAAAAGGAATCAGCGAGCTGAAAGATCCCACGAAACAGAACTATTTGGATAAATGATGGATGATGAATGATAAATGAGAAGAGAAGAGGAAGAAAGAAAACTTATGCGGAAGATTAATCGTGTACAAGTAATTCATCTTTTATTATAAATATTCTCGGAACACCTGTCAGAAAACTCTATTAATATTTCTTCTATATGGTTGATCTGAAATTCTCGCGAATGTTCGGAAGATATTCGTAGTGACTTAACAAACGTAAAATATCCAATTTATAGTTACTCCATCCGAATGGAAATATATATGCATATACAAGGCGTTCTATCTTTTCCTGTAAAACTTTGTCAGTAAAAAATTGCTATATAAACACAGGTCGTTTGAGGTTTTTTTACAAAGTTATAACAGAAATACTTTACCATTAATAAAGCAGTCCATTTTTTAAAGATGGAGATAGATGCTCCGTGCGTTTTGAATTGTCACACTTCACGATATAAGATCGATCATTTTGGAATATACAGGGTGTCCCAATTTTTTTCGATCGAACTTTGTCAGTGTATTCTATGAGTGTATAAACACAGGTCGTGTGAAGCTTTGTTAGAAAGTTATAACAATAATAGAAAATACGGAGCGAATGGTAACGAACTTACGGTTACTATGATACAAAAGAAGAACGGCACTGGCAAAAGTTGGAAACACAGCTTGCATAAACAAGCTAGATTCCTATTTTGCATTATAACTGCACACCCGTTATGTACCATTCTCTTCCTGTTCCGTATTATTACTCTAACTTTTTAAAGAAGCTTCAAACTACCTATATTTACATAACATTTTTCTTTCATCTTCACCTGTAAAACACGCCGACAAAGTTTTGTCTGAAACAACTGGGACACCCTGTATAAGCAAACTCGTATCCATTCGATTAAAAAGTGTCGGTATGTGAAAAAGTGAAGTTTACAAATAGGTGCTTTTTTGTCAAATTAAGTTTGCCATTCGACTTAACCTTCCTTACTTAAGCTTCGAATATTCGACTTAAGCTTCCATGTCGCAGATAAATATTAAGTGTGACAAATAAACATACCTGAGAAACATGCAAACTGATTCTCTCGCGTAGAACTTGGAACGAACGAAATTCCGTGAAATTCCTCCGAGTTCTGTAGCACTTTGATGCAAAACCATGAGGCTGCGAGCGAGATAAAATCTTAGGATCGGTCGACTGGTTGCATTGAAGTGCAAAGCAGGAAACCTCGGAGCTTTACAGCCGCTTATGCAATTGACGACGTTACAGGCGACTACTTCCTTGTAGGGTGCACCGACTGCTAAACTTCAACGTAAACTTCACGGTTGCCGAGGCGTTTTTTCAACGGTTCGCGTCGAATCACATTTCGTTACTTAAGGTGTGTTCACGTTTGATTGTCACATTCCCGGCGTCCGCCTCTTATCGAATGTTTATTCGAATCGACGATTTCACGCCGCGGTGGAGGAGATAGGCGGATTGAAGGATCGAAGGAATTTCCGTGGATTTGATCTGAAAGACGAGAAGGTAGGGGTGATCGAGTGAAAGAGTTAAAAGTAGCGTACTTGGTGGGAAATTGATTAATGGAACGTTCGAATTTGTTGCTCGGAAGATTGTCAGATTTTATGGTAATTAGCAGACTGCGGATTTCGATGCATCTATGGAAAATTTCAAGACACAAAAATACACGGAATGCGCATAATAAGCAAAAATATATGAATAATCTTAAAATATAGTATTCGTTGTGATATTTAGTGAATAAAACAGTTGCCTATCTAACTTCTGTTTTTTTAATTATATTCATGAAAATCCGCGGTCTAGTAATTAGTTTTCGATATGTAATAGCAATATTTTCAGTAAAATGACTGCATTTATGTGAAAAATTCTGTTTATTTGGAAGTCTAAGTTATTACAATTCAATTTAAAAATTTTTGAAAAGCTTCAAAATTTTTCGTCAAAAATTTGTAGTATTTTTTGTAACATTGGATACTTATGCCAAATTATGCTTTTGTTACATACTATTACAGTAATGACTAAACAAGAAAGAATACCTGTCGATTAAAGTCGATCGTACAAAAAAGATTAAGAAATGAACAAATTTTCTTCCTTTTAATCCTTGAGTTTTCAGACTCTCTAATAAAATATCGCTTACTATTAAAAAAGGGGTTAAAACAGTTTCTTGTTAAATAGTACAATCTCGATTTTAATTTTGTCGCTCTTTCAGATAAAAATAGTTCACTTTTAGAGTTATCTTCTGCAGGTATCTCAAAATTAACGATTTTTGAGATATGTCATTACCCCAGCAAACTTTATCAATTCTAACATATTAAAACACTACTTATCAAAAATCGCCACAAACTTTCCCGGCAACCTAACATTTACCAATCTTCTGTCCACACAATCGACAACAAATCCACCTTGAATCAGTCGAATTAAATTTCTCAACGGTGAACGTTTACCGATCCAGCGATAGCCGAAACCGTTTATTCAAATCAGGAACTGGACGAGCACTATTCGTCAAACTGTCATCATCCACCTGTTAGCGATATTCCAATCATTCCAACTAACGATATTTCCAATTTACCAATTCAAATTTCATCTGCAATCGAGTTACGAACAAACACGAATAATCTCTTCCGTCCGATAAAAACCGCACCGAACGAACGATCATCCGATGGAACAACCATCGAATAGATGTACACCTAACTCGTGCTTTTTTTTTTCTGAAGCGAGGCACAGGTTTTTCACCGGTTGCGTTTTCGCGAATCGGAGAGTAGGCTCGAAAATCGGTTGGTCGGCCGCGAGGAGACGATCTCCTCCGCGCGGCGCTCAGCCAAGAAGAAGCAGGAAGCCTGCGGAGCTACCGTTGCTGATGCAATTGACGGCCTTGCAGCGACTCCCTCCGGGCGTTCCGCAACACGATGTCGTGCCGGTGTTTGGAGTCAGCCAGGGGAAGAGGCGACTCGACAGAGAGAGGGCAAAAGCGTCGGAGAACGACAGGCTGGAACAGACACACCAGGTCACGCGGTGCCTCGGCGACGCGAGGAGGGAATAGTCAAGTCGGTGAGGCGAGTTGAAGGAACAGGGAGCGGCGGAGGGATACAGAGAGGAGCAGAAGAAGGGAGATAGCGACAGAGGCAGAAAAGGTAGAATCGAAGGATGGAAAAGGAGTAGGAGGAAAAAACGACGAGAGGGAAGAAAAAAGGAAGCGTCGGTGGGGAAGAGGATCTAAAAAGGAAGGCAAAAAAGCACGGCGAGGAGGAGAGACAGTGGAGGTAGATGAACGGAGATGGTTGGAAAAGGGGCGGCGTATCGGTGGGAGAGAGAACCCGTCGGAGAGGAGAAACAGGAAAAATGAGGGGAGTGGGTGAAGGAGAAGGGGGATCGAGCTTGCGCAAGATTCTCCCGCTTCTATATTTACTGTAAGAACCGACTGGGGCCACTCCGGCAGTTTCTCCTTGGTATCCCCGACCAGTCAGTTTTACGCTTCGTTTTCATGATTCATTCCTGTCCACCACGTGGTTCAGTCGACGCTTCCCACGGCGGGCTACTTGTTCGGAGAACGACCGCGACGACTTTTGTAGGCCAAGACTCGTTATCCCGCGCGCACGGAGTAAATTGCACGAAATACCAAGAAACGATGGCTTCTACCATTTTGGTCACTTCGACAGGGCAATCTGGTCAATTTTTCTGCGACCCACACGCCGGACAACCGGATGACCAATTTTATCACTCGTTATTGGCGCTAATCAGTAGGCAGATTTTTTTTAGGGATGAATAACTGATTCGGGGAAGACGTCTTTTTTTTTTTGGTGATCTTGTTGGGTCAGTGCGAAAGATCTCGTCGTATTTTTTTGGATTATTTGTCACAGTAATGTTATGATACTGACGCTAGAGTTATCAGCCGAGTCGAAATGACCCATTAGCGACTTTCCAAAAGTGAAATTTTGTGGAAGTGAGCCGTGATTGGAAAATTGGATTCGTACCGATACATGTAGAATATTAATTCGGAAAGTTAGAAACGGTAATGTTTACCAGTTATGAATATTTACGTTTCTTTGAAGGATGCTAATGGGTCGTTTTGACCCGGTCGGTAGTTCCAGTGTTGATACTGTATTCTGTGTAAATGTCAACTGTGAAAATTTCAGTAAGGAAAGAAGCATAGGGTGCCTTTCAGTGTCGTCGATGTACAAACGATGGGAACTTTTGCATAGACCTAATACTTGGTATCGACGATGCTTCCTGCTTTTTATGTTACTTTGGAATTCTTTTTTCTTTTTTGGGCAACGAAAGATTCGTTTGAAGGAGTTGACTTTTAGAATATTTCTTCCCTGGAAGAAATAGTAATTAGCAGACTAATAATCGGGTACACTGAGGCCGCGCATAATTGCATTCCGAACGAAACAATCCCACAATATTGTGAACCCTGCCAACAAAATTCAACCAGTAAACATATTCTATTAGAGCGCAAGAGTACAAAAGGCACCAGAAATCAGAAAAAGAAAATCTCAAGAGAGCAGTGCAATTTATTCGTAGAATAAACCTTTCTTGTGAAGTATAGAACAACTGCCAACCATTGCCGCTAATAACCAAGATGTTGACGCTACCTTAAATTATATTTAAAAAATATACATATATTTCTTTTCTATATTTTACCGACATCGAAGTTGCTCGGGAAATTAGGTAAAATATTTGTTTGCGTAGATAATACGTAGCTACGGATAAGTTGAGCTGAATAGAAAAGTTTGAAATAGCTATCGTTATATTTTAACTGGGTCTAGCCATATGTAATTATCATATACTTGCGTGTAGAGGAATTCTTAATAATCCCTTTAGATACAATTAAATTCTTCAGCTATGTGTGTATTATCTATATTAAGCGAGAAACGAACAGAAACGTGAGCAAGTAATAAAATTTCGTATACACAGGTTCATTTTAAAACGGTAGAATTTTAAAACGGACGTAGCTATTGTTTTTAATCGTACACCTACGATGAATAATGAAGTACGATAACATAGTGGAACAAAAGTGTACTGTTATAATTATCATGATAATTGTAACGATAAAGGAACAATAGTGGTATAAATAAAAGATCAGTATTTATTCTCCTAAGTGAAATAAGAAGCATTTAGTTTGGATTATTCAAGTGAGCTTTTCAAATCGCGATCGTAAATTTCGAATATTTTCAAGTTAAACATTTTCGCAAGTTAAATAATGTACTATTTCGTTGCTTTGCTATTTCACTTTTCGAATTGTTCGCTCCTTTAGATCAAAGAAATAATTGCATACCTGAAGTAACGAAACCCTTTAAATGCACAACTCTACTGTTATTTGAATAATTAAAATCTATATGCTAACAATTTATAATTAACGGTTCAACATAAACTTTTCAATTAAAACAACATTTTCATGTTTAATTCAGTCGTGAAAATCTCTGTCTGTATAATACGTGCACTGTGTACTTTAAATTTACCGATTTTCTGCTTCTCTGACAAAGAATTGAATACAATATTGAAGTAAATTATCCCAATCACTGTGCCACCATCAAAGCTGTTCTTTTCTATATTTTATTAACGTCGAAGTTGCTCAGGAGATTATGCACAATATTTGTCTGTGTAGCTATGGTTAACTTTAACTGAGTAGAAAATTATGAAGTTTACGTCGTTTCGAATAAAATCTTATTTCGTTTCTTCAGCTCTGAACAAAATTATCCGTATTTGTAAAGTAAACTTTTGTCGTGAAATGTGGAATAACTGCCAACTACGGTTGCTAATAACCAAAATGTTGATGCAAATTTAAATTGTATTTTAAAACAAAGACAAACTTCTCCCTATTTGTAGAATAAATTATTGTACAATATGGAGTAATCGCCAACTATGGTCGCTAATAACAAAAATGTTGATGCGACCTTAAATTATATTTAAAAAACAATTCACATCTCTTCAAACAAAATCTTATTTCGCTTCTTCAGCCTGAACAAAATTCTCAGTAACTTGAAAGCAACACTTCTCTCTTTCTAATAATTAATTCATCCTCCATCAACGAACTTGAGAAAAAGCGTCGAAATAACAATCTCCTTCGTCGAACTGTCACAAACGCGCTTAAAAATCGCATTAATCGATGGACAAACGTTGCAGCGCCCAGCGTCGACCGCAATTGGCGGAGAAGAAGCCGTTCCGGCGGCCGATCTCGCGGCGTGAAATCGCGCGGGAACATGTCTTAATAAGTTTTTAATTCGCAGAATATTAGCGTCGGCCGGCTGGTTTTATGGTTGGTAAATTATGGTTTCATTTATTCAAAAGGTTGAGCGCGCGGCGGCCGCTGCGGCGCGGCTCGGCTCGAAACTTAAACGAGCTATCCATATTCCGGCGCACGTATATTTTAAATACCCGTATAATTTTCGTAGTTTCGCCTCGGTTCGCCGCGGAACGGTGAATTAATTTCAGCCAAGCGAAATTTCCGTCTTTCCGTCCTCATCTCTCTCTCTCTCTCACTTCTCGAGATCACGTCATTTTTCGTCCATTTTTCCCCGAGCGAAAATCGTCGAGCAATGTGGGAGAGAAAAATATTTTCCTCGATTATCGACGAAAACCATGTGACCGTTTCCTCGAATTCGAACTATTTACACGACGTGGTTTCCTGCGTTCGTTTCTTTCAGGGCTCCTCCTCCTCTTGGTTTCTTTTTTCGGTCACGTCGAAATGTTTGAATCGCCCCTCTGTTTTCCTTCCACTGGATATGTAAGAGCTTTGCTGGGAGAAACGCGGAGGGTGAACGGTCCACGGTTGTTTGGAAAACGTCGATGAAGGCGAGGTGCACGGCTGAAAGACTTACCTCGTGATCCGACGGTCGCGATGAATACTTGCGGAGCGAGAGTCACGAGCCGACGGTGCACACACTGGAGGATTTGTACGAAAAAGTTGGGCGAAATTATTTTCGATAGTTCTAGCGGAGCGAAATACACTTGGAAACGATGGAACGTGATTATTTCTGAGGAGAATGAAGAATTCAGAGATAAGCCGATCTGTGTACATGATTTATTTTGTGGTGGAATTTTCGCATTCAAATTCTCTATTTGAAAGGTACCGATGTAAGTGAGGAAGAGAAGAATTTACCACCGAAACGTAATTATTAGATCAACTTGGAAGTTCGTGCTTTATGTGAAAAATATTTGAATGAAAATGCAACGAAATTCTGTAACGATGACATAATAATTGTGGATTGAGATTACGTTTTGTTTATCAAATTTAAAGGTTCGTTGGAAATATTGATCGAAATTGTAAAATTCGACAGGAGCTTACGGGATCCCTTAATATTTCATACAATTTTACATGAAAATTCGGAGGATAATAAACAATTGAGAAATAAGCTGCTTTATATATATGATTTATTTTGTTGTGAAAGTTTCATCTCAGTTTGAGAGTTACATATGTAAGCAAGGAAAACAAGAATTTACCATCAATTTTTAAATAATTTTTACATAGAATATTGGGGGAATGTTAGGTTGCAGGCATATGTTGCTCACAGAAAATTAAGAACGATAACGATTATATTTTAATAACAGAAAACAAACAAACTAAAATCCTTTTTATATGGCCTTCTTCTTAAATTCTGACGTCACAACAATAGCCGTTATGATACTTCATTTTAACAACATTACAAGAGAGAAACACTTGTTTGATTTTTAATTAAGTTTTGAAATTCGAATTTTGGCCAGCTTTTTAAGCAAAACACTCCACTGTGCTGTGTTTGGTTCACTTAGCTTGAATAATTTTGATTGTAAATTCCTCACCAATTTCTTCATTACTCTTTTTTTTTATGGTTTAGGTGTAATTGATATTAATTAATATTTATTGTTTATTTTAAACGCATGACGGTTATTCTGCTGTATAATCGTAGTTCAGTTTTCCAGGTTGATTTAATAAAAGATTAAATATTCATGATTAATTAATTAGAAAAAAGGTGTAATAACATTTTCTATTTTCTAAAGTGATAACAATCTTTTAGTTTCCTCAATATTCCTCCAAGGTTTATCTTCGTGTTGTTTTTAGCACAGCATAGTGGAAGTTATTTATTGTTTATTTCAATACAGACTGATTATTCTGCATATTCATAGTTCAGTTATTGAGATTGATTTAAATGAAGATTAAATATTCATGATTGGGCTGATAAGGAAAAGGGTGTAATAAAAGTAAGGGGTATGCCTGATTTTCTTTCTTTTCTTTCTAAAGTGATAGCAATCTTTTAGCATCTTTAATATTCCACAAGTTCATTTTACTTTGGATGAAGCATAGGGGAAATTTTATTAACTAGCAGGTGAATATGATTCAGACTGTGAAATTGATTCTAAGATACTTTGGTAGAATTAATGAAAATACTAATTACACGAACAGAGATTAGTATGAAAGACGAGCTGCAAAGGATTATTTTTCTTAAATCGAACATTCGTGTAAAAAATGTTTAACTGAAGTTAATAAAAAACATCTTGTTTGCTATGCAATTACTATAGAATATTCATAGAATTTAACGTTAGATCAATCATTTGATCTAACGTTTGTTTATTAATGAATGTCAATATATTTCTTCGATTCTTCTTTTATTTTAGAAATTGCAGGTTTGAAATTTTTGGCAAACTTAACATTTACCCTTCGAAAATGACGATAATCACTTGAAAATCGTTTTGTTATTATTAGTCGTTTATTTTTTAGCGTTTCAAATAAGCGAACAATTGATCGATAACCGTATTGTACGGTGTAAAATCGGTTTACCTGTAAAATACTGGTGTTAACCGATGAATAATTGGGGATTGTAGTTTGACGTGAAAATCAATGCTAGTTGAATAGACTATTTTCCCGTCGTTCACTTCCTATGGTGTTCCGTTCGATGCGTACACATTATTTTATGAATATTTTCCATTCAAGGGGATCGAACTATCGAGGGTAAGTAGAGAAAAAAATAAAATAAATGGCTGAATTGACTTCATTTAATGCTTATTAATCGTCACGTGTGTTGAGTAAATTTCGAACAGCGGCGTTAAGCAAAGTTTTCGATTAATAATCAGGTCGAAAACGAGCCCACAAGAGAGTAAAATGCTGATTTCTTTGAAACAATGTATACTTGATCCTGCGACTGATATTTTCAAACTTCTTTCATTTATTCCATGAAATTTCATATCGTTGGATGATTTTTTAAATTAATCAATAAAGAAAAATAATATTTTATTGATAGGCACTGATGGTACATTTTTGTCTTTTTTGCTTAAACTAAAATCATCGTTAAAAATTCGTCATTTTATGGTTTTAATTTGTCGCGTAATTAATGAAGAGAAAAAGAAATATTTCAGAAAGAAAAATAGTAAATGCAAATGTTAGTAGATCACAATTTTAAAATACAAAGTATATTCTTTAAAAAAGCATTAATAGAATTATGAATCTAAGAAAACGTCAACAGAGCAACAGTTTGAAAAACTATCGAACAAAATTCAGCATACAATATTACAAAGTGCAATATGTCAGAGTGAAATTTTAATTAATCTAACTTTAACTTTCATCACAAACGGCAGGTATAATGGAATTGAAATAGTAAGTTCATTCGTAAAATACGAGGAGCAATAGGTAATGTACATTCATAAACTATATTTGATTCAAAATGGTTGGTAATCTGAATGAATTGAAATATTCGTCGTAAATACGATATCATCGAATAAAGCTACAACACCATAAATTAATCCAAGCAGCGTACCTGAAATAAAGCCCGTGCAGAACGAAAATAAAACTGTTCATTTATAAAATGTAACGTGCAGTACGATACGAGTACATGTTATTTGCTTGACTTTCTGATAAATTTACGATTTGTACGAACTTACAAAAAATCCTCGTTCGTTACAAAATACGATATCGCCCAGTGTAATTTCTGCAAATCTTATTGCAAATGTGTATCGATAAACAGTTACTGTAAACGTGTATTATTTATGCGCCCCCTCTGAAAAGAATGGAAATTTAAACGAGTACAAATACCTTCTCGCTTGTGTTACGAGGTATTGTCGATTCGAATTTCGATAATTGTATCAGTTTATGCAAGTTACGTGTCCGAAATTAAAAGTACAAAGAAAATGAAATTTCCAATTGCTCTTTCAGATGTAACACCGCACTGTGCGTAATTTGAACGAACACAGAGAATTTCCCGTTTGTTGGAAAATATCGAGTTGTCGCCTGAAATTTCAGCTATTCGACGAATTGAAATGAGTAACATACCAAGCATTACGTTACAAACAAATGAAAGATATTTTTTCTCTGCTGTTTCGACAGGTTTTGAGAAGAAAATTTCTCGTTTGTTGCAAAACACCGTTTTGTGGATTCAGATTTGAATAATTCAATTAGCTTACGTAAATAAGTTTTTAGAAGTAAACAGATATAAAAATTCCACTGTTTGTTACAGATTAGTCAATTGCAACAAACTGTTAAGAATCCCTCATTTTTGCAGAATACAGTATTATCAATTAACTCTTAAATAACCGGATGATTTCATAAAAAATAACTTCCAAATTTCAAAGATAGCTTCCAAAATGACCAAATTTAAAAGATCAGCTCACTCTTAAATAATTTGATATTTTCATGAAAACTAACTTCCAAGTTTCGAAGTTCCTTCCTAAAATTTCAAAGTTGGCTTCCAAAATGACCAAATTTTAAAAATCAACTCACTTAAATAATTTGATAATTTTATAAAAAAATAGCTTCCAAGTTTTGCAGTTTCTTCTTAAAATTTCAAAATTTCACAAATCAACCGACAGTAAGTTTCAAATAACCTGATAATTTCACCAAAAATAGCTTCCAAATTTCCACTTCACCCTATTCACAATGTTCATCAATTTTCCATGCAATTTTTTTTTTTTTGAGAATACTTCAGTAACCCTCTGTCGGTAAAAAAATCTCGCAGATTAAACAACGAAAAATCAGCAGATAATGTTTCTTTAAAAAAAAAAATCCCTACGAGCACGGTTTCGACGAATCAACGAAAATTTTCTGGTTCACCGCGAAATACGGAGACTTTAAATGCTTAACATCCCGTTTGACGGAGAGTTAAACCGCCCCTCCGGCAAATCCTTCAATTGTCGAATTAACGTGGCACCGTGTTCCTCGCGGCAGGGTTTAAGTTACGCTCGTCCTTCGCCCCCGACGCATGACGAATAACGAGATTAGCGACAAACAGGCAAACGTGTTCTGGATTCTAGTTAACGCGCAAATAGGTTACAGCTCCATGGTAAGACTGCCAGCCCTGTCCCTTCCGTTACCTCTCTCGCTACTTCTTCCAATATCCGTAGATAGTGTCTTCTAAAACTGGATTCTTTGATGCTTCTATTCACATTGCCTTGAGTTAGCAGCGAACGCTGAATTCGAGGGACAACGAAATTGTGTAATTGCAAGAGTGAACAAGATCCTTTTGTAGTTTTTATGAAACGAGAGCAGCAATTGTTGTTATTATCTTGTGAAAGTTGAAACAGACATTTTTTTTCTAATAGTCTGTTGGCTTCGTTTTGTGTTGTTTGTGTCTACGTATTGCTGTTGTGAAGTGTGTAAATTATAAAGTGCAACTTGGGAATTCTAGCTTATAGTCTAGTGGAAATTGATGGTGTTTGTGGGTTAACCTTTAGATGACGGATGCCGGGTCACCGTTGACCCAGCTTTTAGATGTCTCTTGTTTCAGAGATCTCTTGAGACATGACTTTCCTCTCCTTATATTGTAAATATGTTTGCTATCTTCAATTTTAAACAATATAATGCCTAGCAAAATAGAGAAATGTGGTTTCGCTTGCATACGAAAAAGATTTTATCCGTTAATTGAGTATTATTTGGTACCTATTTATGATATTTTTGAGCAGTTTGGCAACGTATTACTCATTTACATGATTCACTCACATACCTATTGCTTTCACCATAAAATTCTAGAGCTGCGCTTTTGCAAAGTGAAGAGGATCCTTTTCTAATTTTGGTGAAACGAGAGCAATGAATTATTATCAAATATTTTGTAGAACCTTTCTGAAAGACACTATCATTACACATATTCGTTACGAATACTCGCGCTTCATTTATATGCATATACAAAATTTTCATTTGAAACGTAAGAACAAATTTTCCCTGGAAACTTTCAGTACAAAGCATGCAACAAAGCTGTAAGGTAGATGATTAGAAAAATCAATAAAAACGATACACGCACTACCGCTCTAAACTTCAATCGCATCCGATAAAATGCAGCAAAGCTGAAGGTAACTTGAATTAGGGTGGAATGATAAACTTCACTCTTTTGAATTCGACACGAAACTTCGAATTTGATAAACTGAATTGTAATTTCATCGACGCCTGATTAAACTTACGAACGGTAAGTGTAAATTATTCCGCGAACACAGAAACAACGCACAGTACTTCCTTCACCTCTCTGCAACTTGAACAATTACCTCCTACAATACCCGAAAACTCTTAAATCCAAGCGAACACCGGCGGAACAACGTACAATATCCGTCAAATTACAAACAGATCACTCAACCCCTGAACGAAACATTCTTCCGCAACGATCAACCAGCTAAGACTCAGCACGGTGTGTCACGACTCTAAAGCAGGCCACGATCGAAACTCACGAAAGCTCGGCTGGCTTGTTTAATTGTTAAACAAAGTTGTAGGAAAGTTGGCCGAATCGCGCTGGGCCAGGGCCATAAAAGTCTCGTTTCAGTTGAGAAGTTATTGGTCGTGTGCTCGATGGTGGCAACGAGACGCGGCACAAAGAACACTGTGGCGGAACGGCGGAGCTTCTCGGAAGCAATAGCGGAAAGGACGCGTTCGTTGGCCATAATTCCCTCTACTTTGTGTCACAAAGTGCTGGGACGATATAAATGTTTTCATTGTCGGTGAACGCGGCGGAGTCGCCGCGCTACCATGCTGTTTCACGCAAACGTTTTCTGCTACTGTGTATATACATACGCATGCACACGCCTGTGTATATATGTGCGCGCATGTGCGTGAAGGAAGCTTGTCTAGCCTCCTCACTCCCGGTGGCATAAATGTTCACGGCGCGGACGATAAAATCAAGATCGTCCTTTTTTTCACGATAGAGACCGCTGGCTGCTTGCTGGAATTAATGTCGGCGTTACTCACACAGCTATTGACCTCGTTGCGCGAGAGAGAATCCCTTTTGTCTCGACGATCGCGAGACGCGAGAGAGGATCGGTCGAGTGTTTTTGACCGTGGCGGGTTGGCCGTTGGAAATTTGGTGAAACGGAAGTAAATGGTGCACGGGATATATACGAGGTGGTGGTATATGCGTTGAATATTATTGTGATGGATGAATTGTTCTTTATATGCGATGAACGTTGTGCGAGTAATGGTTGTTAAATTGTCAGGATGGATTTTTTTTTTTTTTTTTGGTTTTTTGCTTTTTTTGGTTTTTCTGCATTTCTGGATGGATGACTCTGAGTGGAAGCGAACGAAATACATGGGGTGTTAGACATGATTTTTGTTTTTGTTTTTGTTTTTGTTTTTTTTCTAATGATACAGCATTAATACTAATATCGATAATAATAAGTGTAATTATTCCTGATTTTCTGTCGTTGCTTCTTATATAGGTTGTTTCAGGATGAGAGTGCAACATTGGAAGGTTTTCTTTTGTTTGAAATTTTTGGTAGAAAGTGTCATTGTTTTGTAAAATATCGCTGGTGTACTTGTGGTAATAGAATTGTAAGCATTCTATTGTCTATGTCTCATTCTTTGAGTTACTATGTTCTGGAGTATTTGAATTCAGCGATATCAGTTTTATATGTTAACGTAAAGGTTGGTGAAGATTTGTATGGAGATATTGTTAGTATAAATCTAAGCACTCTGGAGAATGCGACGTTTGATGTGCAACGTTCACAAAGATTAAATTCAGAAAATACATTTTAATCCTCTATAACGCCACGTGACTTGGGAGTTACGTATCCGTTTAGCTATATTTTATAGTCTCATTTTATTCGTTATTCGTTAAATATTACATTATTACCAGTCAATTTTTTATGATAATTACAATATACAAATTTACAGTTATTAAATTTTTTCTGCTTGTTCCATCAAAATGCAAAATTGCAATCAGGCCTGCGGTTTCTTCTGATAAATGAAGAAAAATCGGGTTGTAGAGAAGTTTGAAATAATTCTAGCTAGAAATAGAACAAGAGTACGACTTACGTTTATGTGACATCTTTCATTCAAAACAATCACTCGTGTTCGACAAAATAATCACTTCCATGCTATTACAATAATTTTCAAATATTTTCTGCTTTCTGCTTCATTATTTTACCAGGTAAAATTTAGAGTATAGTACGATATATTGTTAACAACGAGATGCATTCTTCTCACATTTTATTTGGCACGAAAATCTCGTTCATTTCAGTTCCCCAAAAAAAAAAAAAAATATTAAAATTTTCCTCCAAGGATGTGAATCAGGTATCGAATTGATCACGAGACAAAAAGAATCTTTTAAATCGTGGTTACGTCCGACTAGCATAATCGATTTTTTGCTAATTACAGGAAGGACCAAGACGGTGCATTCCGACGCAGGCTGCAGTAGGACGTTGCCGGTCGCCTCGTCCTGGAATGGCCAGGACACGAACTGCAACGGCAATAACAACGGCGGTAACAACCTGGTGAAGAGGGAACCTTTAGCTTCTGTGCCCTGTCAGGTCGCGGAAGTTTCGACGTCTCTTCACGCGACCACCACTTCCGTGAAAATCGAACCAGTTCCACCGAAATCCGAAAATGGTGAGTGTTTTTTTCTCATCGTACGAGTTTTCCTTTTTCTGAGTTTCTTTTTTATGTAGTACAATGGTTGAAACGTTGATGGTTTATTTGATAATATTTATGCGTACTTGATAAAATGTGTTTGAGTTAACGTGTGTGCGGATATTTTTGGGACTGTATGTTAGTATGAAAGTGGTGAACGGTGAAAGAGTAAGGAGAAGAGAGGATGTGAAAAATAGATGATTGTGTGCAGGGATGTGTGATATTGGTTGTTAGTGTTAAATATGAAACTGGTTAGAGTAATTTATGGTTGATTGTATAAGTTGTACTCACAGTATTTCAGGCACTTAATTCATAATTTACTTGTCGTTACTGTTTACTAACTGTTCGTTAAATGTTCAACAACATTTATCGATCATTAACCTCGACGCTATGTTTGATATTTTAGTGCTCATCATTTTTGTCATCTAAAAGATATTTACCTTTGACCAATTAATTACTAATTTAAAATTTAGAATTATTACGATAATGTGTTAATAAACATTAAATTATATTTGTCGTGAAATACACCTGTTAAAGCAGGTAATTTCGTCCTTTGGGGTGAATACAAATTCGATAAAAATCCCTACTTTTCAAATGAATACATAAACACATGTGTATCTTAATATTCAATTGAAACTCCCCCTAAAGGCTAAAATTTTCGCACTGCAAGTTTCGCTGAAACTCGCGTCCTCGTGCAAACATAAACAAATTTTCAAACCCAATTTTCTCGAAAAAGACAAAAAAATCTATCACAGATGAAAAAATTAATTTTTGCACAAGGAATCGTCTGCTGCATGCTTGTGCAGTACTTTCTGCCACACCCTGTACAACGTACAATAACAGGGCAGCGAAAGGATATCAATCGATCGATTTCCCAACGTGAAATTCGACTCACAATGCGGATAATTCACGAACGGATTTGCGCCAGAATTCCTGGTTCCCCGGGCTCGTTGTTGTTCACGGGCATCCAGGAAGAAGTAAACAGACAGCTGTTGCAGAAATCACGAACCGTGACGCGGTTGCATCGTAATTAACGATCGTAACTCAGTCCGAGTGTTATCTTTCGTGCGACTTATCTCGAACGCTCGTCCGGGGGAGAGGACATTTATTCAATAATCGGGAAATTAAGATTCGCAGGGAGCGAATATCCGACGTGAAGTTGTTTCGGCGTTAACTTTCACCCGCGAAGGATTCGCGGACGACGTTGTTAGCGTTATCGATTAGCGCAATTAGGACGGGGAATGCTCGAGACGTGTGCTCTCGCGGCCGGATAATAGCGAGGTTTTTCAACAGGGAATTTCGTGGTAGACGCTGTCGAGCATGTAATTAAGCGATTTACATTTTAACGGGAGGTCAGATCGTTTGCACTTATCGAGAGGTTTGCTCCGCCTTTTTCCCCTTTTTCCGCGGCGTCGTCGTCGTCGTTGCGCTGTGGAAACGCTCGTAAAAAATTCCTCGTTCCCCGTGCAAGTGTTGTTTGAACAAGCCGCTCTTTCCTGCTTTTTATTTCTTCCTTCCCGGAGGATTTCGTATGGTGAATTGTACGCAGCATTGCGGGCACAGGGTCACGAATTTTTTTTTTTTTTTTTTTGACTCGTCACAGTAGTTAGTATAATGGGAAATTAGCCTGACGAGAACGCGCTCTTGAATCTAGTGTTATTGAAGTAAACACTTGGATTTTTGTTTTTTATGCAGCATTTTTTCTAGAGAAATTAAATAGTATTTTTGGATTTTGTCAGAGGTGTTTGATTCTGCAAAATTAGCCCGATGGAAAGGTGTTCTTGAATTCAGTGCTATTGAAACGGACACTTGGATTTTTTCTAGAGAAATTAAACAGTATTTTTGTTTCGTAGGAGTATGTAATAATTTCTGTTAGAAACATGTACCGTACTTTCGCGCCCTTATTTTCGTGAGATATTTTTTCGGGAGAGAAAGTAATATCCCAGTATTTTCCGCATAGAAAATTCAAGACTTTTTCTGCAGGCGCTTCGTTAACCTTCATTCCTTTGTGTAGGCCTAACGGTATATTTGTACCTGCTTGAGGTTACGAGGGTTGTTGTGAATTGTGATGCTTGTTAACACTTCACTAGTGTTTGCGTATTTTTCGCTCCTCGATTTTCGATTAGTAAAAAATGGCGAAACAGTGTGAAAAATACGCGCGAAAATTGTGTGTTCCTGCAATTAAAAATGTAGTAAATTAGGATTCGCCGATTATTGCGATAAATTTTCTTATTCTATCCACTTTCGTCGTTCCTTTATGAAGAAAAGATAATCATAGGTGCATATTATTATTTAGAAGATATATCTTTTATTTTTCGTAGAGAAATTAGATAGTATTTTTCTGTCTCATCAGAGGTATTAAATGTTGCGAATTATGTATATTAGAATCTCTGTGTGTTTTTAAAATTAAAAATTCAGTAAATTGGGGTTTATGGATTATTGCCATTAATGTTCTTATTCTATTCACGTTCATATTTCTCTTATGAATAAAAGATCAGATATAAATCATAGGTGCACGTTATTATTTCAAAGATATATCTTTTGAGAATGCACGATTTTTAAGAATTACAAAGAAAGTTTGCAGAAGATAATTAGTCAAATATTTCCAACCAGTTGTGATATAATTTAAAGGAGGAATTGCTAACTATCTTCACTTAAATATTACAAAACGGTGTATTATAAAAGTTGAAGTTCTTTCACGATGCTTGAGGCGAACATCTGAAGGGCTAAATATACTTGGTTACTAAAATTCGAAGAATTTACGGATCATTAATAATTCGAGGCGTGAGATCATACTCGTTGACGTTCATTAGTAGCAAGATAAATATAAGATACAAACAAAGTAACATAAAATGTCATAAACAAACGATCACGTTTGCAAAATCTTAGCAAATTGCAAAATATCTGTTTTAACAGACGTGAAATCCTTAAAAATAGATATTTTATATTCCACAACTAAGATAAGAAAGTATAATAATTTCGTTGGTAGAGCACAGTACATAACTATACAAACATAATAAAATGCAATTGCAAAAATGTTTGAAAAAAGAATGACATCGCAGTATTAGCTGTTCTTACATTCTTTGTTATTGAAGGGATTATATGAGGGCTTTTTAGGTAATAAAAAGTTGATTGTTATAATAAAAAAAAGAACAAACGTGGTACGATATTAAGGTAGAGTAGGAGAAAAAATAAAGGCACCTGTCATATTGTTTATTTCGAGAATAGTCGAAGAGAACTTCGGCTGTAGATATAATGTAATTAACCCTTTAGTTTGGTACCTTTAAACCGTAAACTTGGGTCATTTATGTCCTTTAATAGGTAAAAGTCTCTAGAAAAATCTGAAAAAATTCATGTAGCTTGTTTAAACATTCTAAATTACGATTGCAATAATAGATTTGAAAAATCATTCGTTTAAATATGTTATTATTGCAAATATATGAAGTGAAACACTTGCCTTATCAAGTTTCTTTTTTTTTTTAATCGAGTAACATATTTGCAATTTATTCGAAATAAACAAGAAGCAAATGTTACGACGATTCTCTTCGCTTACAGAGTAAGAATTGAAAACCGTTTGGCTGCTATACATTATTCAGATTCTTATTTTGCAATAAACGATAATTACACCAATTCACGTACAAAAACATTTACACAATCAAGCATTAAATTGTGCTAATTTTATAAACTTAATCGAACGAACGTCAATCTAAATTAGGTTTGTTTCAATGATCCTATTTCGCTAATCTATCAAACCTGTACTTTATTGTCATCGATCTTCCAGCAGTTCCTTCCTAAAATGCTTTTCAGTCATTTTTCCACACGTTCTTCGTTACTCTCTCCTCTATCAATTAAATTCCATTAATTTCACCCGCCACTCTCGAAAGACAAAGAGAGTAATGCCACAAAATGGAAGTTTTTTCCATCGATTTCATCGGGAACTTGGAAGGATTGTAAATATTTCGAAAGAATATAGAACGATTCGATTTGAATTTACATTGTGAAACGTCGCTCGACGGTGGCAAAGGGTGTATTTGCAGAAAAATTTGTTCGTCCAGAGATCACTGGGAAAAACCGCAAGGAATAGAGTGTGTTGTGGACGTTGGCCAATTAAAATACTCACCGGTGTTCCCTGTGTCGCATGTTTCGTAAGGGATTATATGGTAGCTTGAATAAGGGTGGAATTGCGTGTCGAGAATTGAAGAAATTTTCTTTCGATCAAAGTTCGCTTTACTGTATTACTATTTTTATGTTGTATTTTTTATCGCATACGAAACGACCGATTTGAGAATTTCTTTCTTAAATAGGACTTACTAACTTACTGCAAGTTGATCGATTTTATTGTTAAATGGCAAATTGTTGCACGAGAGATGATCGTAAATCAAGATCAATTTCCACTGATCACTTTTTAGTTTATTTTGCCGAAAAGTAAATTATTGTTAAATTATATTTTTTAAGAAAGATATTTCTGCTAAAACTCCACACGTTGAAAGATTTATTAACACCTCAGTCATTTCATCTACAACCGAATAATAGCATTAGGACACACGGGATGATTTTTGAAATTCAGAGAAGCTGCAATTTTTTTTTTTAGTACGCGAAGACTTCAAATTTATTCCAATTCGAAGTTATAGTTACTATTTGTTCATCGTGGTGTTAGCGTCTAGAAGAACTTGTAGCCTCTTTATTATTAATAAGTATTTTTACTACTGTGATAAAAGAAAGAATCGAGGAGGAAAGGAGAAAGAAAGTTGAAGAGACTTATATTCGAAATTTTATTATTCCATAGTGTTCACATTTTACGCACGATTTTTATATATCTGTTATACCAAATTTACGATTATACGCCTAACGAAGTTACGTTCGTAAATTCTAAGAAAGAGTAAGAAAGAATTTCTTATCATACTGCAGAAAATCTATCATTGTCCTGGAAATTTTGAAATAAATTAGATCAATCAAAATACATTTACCGATAAATTTTATCGAGTGTATACACGTTTCAATTACAAACAATCAAACGTCCGAATTTTTTGTCAGATTCGTCCACTTCCGTGGAAATATCCGCGATGAAAGTTCGCTAATTGGTTCGAACAAAAAAAATCTACCGTTTCTCATCGATTCTTAACATTCTCAGCTTCTTGAATTTCCGTTCGATCCGCGGAAGGAGGACGCGTTTCCGGCTGGTTTTTATCGCGTCCATTTTTGTTAATCGTCATCGTTATCGTTCCGAGTTATATAGAATTCCTCCTCTCGAATCGATTCTCCTCGAGCTGTTATCGGCACCGAATCAGCCTCGCGATTCGCGAGATTCTCGTTCCCCTTTCGGCGATCACAGTCCCTACGGCTTTCCTTTAATAATCGATACGGTGAAACGCGCGCGAATTTGTCCGGTGAGCGGACACAAGGGTCCGTTTGTTCCGTGGCCATGAAATTTACAATAATTTCACGTTCTGCGATACCAGCGTTTCCCTTGCGAGCTGGCGAACATCGTTCGGTCCGAGCTTGCAGCATCAAATCGATTTCGTTGGTGAAATTAAGCTGCCTTTTGCGAAAAATTAGAAACACAGTACTCTTCATTTGCCATTTTTTACTCTCATCGAAGAGATGTTGAAGTTCGAAGGTGGAAGTAAACTGAAATTACTGTATTTCATACTTTCGTGACTGAATTATTTTTTTTAATTTATCTACCGATCATCGTGTCGTGTAAATTAATGATACTAAAGTAAAATTCAATTTTGTTTGAGTACTCAAGTGGGACGTGTGCGTTCCATTGGTAGCGAAGGAGTTGAAATAAAATATAGCGAAATGGTGAATTATTATTTGGTATATTATAGTCATTTGTGGCACTATTACACGAGTTTCGAAACTGAAGTAGGTGCCTCCACTCTATTTCAACGATGCTATACTATGGCTGAAATCAATTGGTTGCTCAAGGCCACTTCTCCCACTCTGGTTATCGTCAGAAGTAGCTCCTTCTTTCATAATCTCAATAGATACTTCGTATATTACCTGTTATATGCCCGATGGAGACTTCATGCTTGCGTATTTCACTGTTTTTAAAACGAACAATAATTTAGCAAGATTATATTTATCATTGTACTTATGTTGAAGTCCCAATAAAACCATGTAATTCCTACGTTTACGCAACACTAACAAATCCACTTGACTCAGTCGAGCTACAACAAACTTTGAAAATCTATAAATCCAGACACAACGAGAAATCATATAAAATTCGCGAGTCACCTTTCACGATGATATAGTATAAAAGTGTGGCGGATAGCTACACGAGGACGCATTCGAAGAACTATGCAGGGCGGGTCGCGTAAAGCAAATCATCTAATTGTCTTCTCTGCAAGAACAAGTGCAAGAAAATTTCGGAAGTTTCGAAGTGTGAATTGAGATGGAAGAAAATTTGCTACATAGAAGCCATTGTTTTCTGTTTTTCTCAACGTCAACTATTATCTTTTTACACGGTGTCTTGCAGCAGACACTGATGTACATTTAAACATGCATAATAATGTACCCTTCACCTCTTGCCTTGTAACACCGAGTCAGACTCGCGCCCCAAATTCTGGTCAAGATGTGACAAATATTCATTTTAATTCTAATTTTCGATTGAGTTTATAAAACTGAAAATTAGAAAAATTGATAAATCTATGTTACATTACCTTTTCGTTCTTAATATAGTGCTAACATAGACGCATAATCAGGAAAAGAAATTATACGTCAAGGGGTTAAAACGACCTCGGACTACAAAATTTCAAATCGATGGAAAAAATTTTTCTTCCATCATCCTATTCATCCTTTGAAGTAATTTCAATTGCGTATAAAAATGTTTTCGCGCCACCATAGCTGTAGGATAATTAGATGGCCCACCCTGTACACACGGAGGGAGGGTTCTTCGAGGTGGCAGCCCCGTCGGAAGGAGTTCTCGTTGCGAAAACCGCGCGAAAAAAGCACCGCCCAGACGAGTATCGAGTCCTGTGCGCGCCGATTAATTTCTCGCGTGGCTACGAGGAGGAAAGCGAGACCGGGCAAAAGGGGGTTGAATGTTAACCGCAACCGACCAATGAGAGGTCGGCTGGTCGAGTGGAACCCTTCTCGAGGAGCCCCTCGAAGATGCGGGCCCTCGTTGTGGCTAGCTGGTCGGGTTTCATTCCTGTTGGTACACTGTGCCGGGCGAAAGAAGAGGGCTGAACGGGGAGGAAGAGTCACAGGAAGTGTTTAGCAGCGACTTGCTTCTCGATTAATCGCACCGAGAGATCTACTTTCGATCTTGCGGCATTGTTTCATCTAGAATTAACCCTTTGTAACCTGATTCTTCTTCGTTCGTGAGAAGAAAAATAAAAAAACTATGGTTAATTAGATGCAAGACATTCGAGACAAGGTGATTCTTTTCGAATATAAACCATATTTTTCACACACTTGTTTTCGTGAGATACCTACTTTTAGGGAAAAAATAGTATTCGAGTATTTCTCGCATGGAAAATACAGGACTTCTTTTTATTTTTCGCACCCTTCTTTTCGTGAGATGCTTTAGGAATAAAGTAATATTCGCGTATTTCTCTCGTGGAAAATACAGGACTTTAAAAATAAATTGTGTAAGGTTAGGCCTTACCTTAAAGAAAATTTGTGTATTTTTCGCATTTAGATTTTCGATTAATTAAAAATTGCAAAAAAGGGTGAAAAATGGCTGAGAACCTAATGCCCTCGTTAACGTTCCTTTTCGTATTAGGACAGTCCTCTGGTCCGGGAACTGTTTTTGAAGGATCATGGATGCTGTTAACACGTTCACTGTGGTATAGATCACGTAGATCCCGTATCGTTCTGTGCACTTGTTTTTCATTGAATATTAGCTACGCGCTAAATCGATATTTCCATCCTTTTCCCACTATTTTCACCGTATTAGGCACCAATCGAACCTTTGCAGGGTAAAATAACAAAATATAGCGAAAAACGTGAGGAGCTTGTTTGTCCCGCATCGCCAAATAGGAAAGTCCTCGAAAAAAGCTACCGCAGTGAACGTGTTAAAGTGTAAGATCTAAAGTCCTGGCCTTGGTCGCGTAGTTTAAACACGCCACATGACGTCTTACGTAGAATTTTTCATTTTGACGGTAGAAGCAAGAATTAACCCCTTAAAGTCCACGCCCGTGACATATATAGGCACGTTGAAACGTCGAACTTTTGCAAGCTCGTGACAGTCGCGAGTACAGGCGATAAGTTCGTCGATTTATGAATCGATTGTACGATATCTTGTACTATTTGTAAGATGTACATCGCCTTTCTGACACTATCCCTTGTATATTGAATGAATAAACAACGATAATTTCCGCAATCTTTAAGTCGACACCTCTTATCTACTTCTTTGATCTTTGAATGGACAGCGTTTAGTAATCTTCTTTCTTACAGTGCCTTCTTTTCCATAATTTTCAGTTTCATTTTGTTATTTTTTAATCAATCTTCATCTTTCGCTTTTCTTTCTCTATTTTGGTAGAAGTACTTCGCGTACTGCTAAAAATGGATCATGTTGCAGTATTTACGGAATATGAGTTTATGCAAGAGAAAATTGTGCATTTTTGGAGGGTAACTTTGAAGGAAATCTGAGCGTTAGTAATTACTGTTATATCGCAGTGTTCAGTAGAGAAGCTAAATTACCTAACTAATCAATGTCGGTGGTCGATGAAAGGGAACTGAAGTTCTGTTAATGTCTGAAAGTTTAGCGCAGTAATCATTTATGCAACATGTGGGAAACTAATTGTTTGGAGGTTAATCAAAGCCAATTATCGAAGAAATGAATTGTTTATGGCTAAAATATTGCAACTGGAACTCTAAAATACAAAATCTTTCAATATCGCCATCGATCTATCGAAAATCCACCGAAGAATAATAACAACGACGAACAAACTCGACAAGAAAAGAAAGCATCGTCGAGATTTCTCCCAAAACGAACCGAAGCAAAACCCAGAGGAAAGGAACAGCAAAGTAAGTACTCGGTAGCGGACGAAACAGTGGATCAGACCGAAACTCCGAGCACCCTCTCATTACAATGCTCTGAGGAAGATGTCGTAATCGATTCACCAAAAACAAAACCGACGCAGCAAGGAAAAGAAACGAGAGGAAGGAGAAAAAGGCGAGCATGATGAAGGAGTGCAACAAGAGGAAAAAAGAACGGCAAAAAGGCAGGCAGGCAGGAATGAGAACCAGTAAAAAGGAGCTGAAGAAGGGTGGAGGAAAGAGAGCAGCGAATAGAGGACTTCTCAAGGAGGAGAAGAAAGATGGAAAGGAGATGGGCAGACGTTGGAAGCGTAAGAAAGAGAGTGACGAAGACTGGCTCTAGAGTGGAGGAGAAGAAGGAGAGGACTTGTAAAGAAAAGCAGAGATAGAGAAAAAGAGGGAGAGAGAGAGACTTGTAAAGAAAAACAGAGATAGAAATAAAAAGGAAGAGGGAGAATGAGGAGTAGGAGAGGACTTGTGGAGAAACAGGGATAGAGAAGAGAAAGAAGAGGGAGAGACAGTGGAGGAGAAGAGGACTTATAGAGAAGCAGGGTTAGAGAATAAAAGGAATAGAGAGAGAGAGAGAGGAGGAGGCTAAGACTTGTGGAGAAACAGGGATAGAGTGAGAGAGAGAGTGAGAATGTGAGAGGATGAAGAGGAGGAGGAGACTTGTGGATAGGGGAAAAAAGGAAGAGCATGAGGAGGAGGAGGAGAGGACTTGTGGAGAAACAGAGATAGAGAAAAAAAAAGAAAGAGTGAGAGAGAGCGAGAGGAGGGATGGAGAGAAACGACCTTGTTAAGTAGGAGGTGCGTGGCACGCATGGCGACGCAAACACAAGGCGTGGCTCAAAAGAGTCTCGACCCTATGTGTCTATCCCTGGTACTCGCTGGCACACGAGTACACCCACGATCGGAACGATCCACGGCCCACGTTTATCTGCACGCGTTACGTCATGCGAACGAGTATCTCGCGGCGGAGTAACGACGAGTAAAACGTGAAAGAGCGCCGCGTGGGGGTGGGAGAGCCGCCGTGAGAATTCATTCGATAGATCTGATTCCAACAGTCCGCCGCGGGAATCGATCGTCGGCGTGCCGTGTCGAGGGGCCTCCTTCTCTTTTTCTTTCTCTCCGCTTCGTCTATTTTTTTTTCTTTTCTCTTTCTTTTCTTTCCACCTTTCTCGCTTTTCGTTAATCTTGTCACTACACGTTTCGTTGGCTCGTGTAGAGCGGTTGATGGATTTTTTCGGGGAGAAGTCGAAGGAGATGAGAAGTTGTCGCGTGGATCGGCGCGGCGTGTAGGTGGTATGAGCGAGGACGGATATATCAATAGGGTGAGTGTGATAGATAAGCTTCCGATGATACCGACGGTTCGTTATATGGCCGGTGGTTGGATAAATTTTCGAGGGAGTTGACGTAGAAAATTGGCTCTCGCGGGTGAGTGCTTGGATTTGGGTAGGGAGTCTGGTGGAAACGGTTAAGTTTCTGCGTGTTTACTTTGACCGATTCTATTATGCGCGGTGTGAGAAAGAGTGAATTAACGGACGATCGCGGATATACGATAGAGGATAGTCGTTGCGGTGGATGTTGGACGCGAATGTAATGGGAGGTAGCCGCATTGATAGTTCATTGTTCGTGGAAAGAAAAACAATAGGTGTGCTAATAGTTAAGTGTAGACTCGAATTGGAAAGGTATAAACATGTTTGGCTGCATGTTCGAGGAGAAGTTATTTGAATTTGTATAGGACAAGGAAAGTAATTAGGCTGATTGATGATGCACGTGTGAGAAGTAACTGTTGCGCTAATGTGTATTTGTTTACAAAGCGAAAAGTGGATTAATAAATGAATATAAGCGTGTACTTCAGTCGTGTAAACAGGAAATTTCATATCAGCAATAACTGCGAAATATGAAGTATTTACATGCTTAATCGAGAAGTACTTTGCTTTCATTGGATTAATTGTGAGAAATGAATCGTAAATCAACGGAAAGATGTATACAGTGAGCGCAAAGATATTTGTTATCCTTTCCTTATTTTGGCATTTAAGTTCTGTCGAAGTGCGTTAAATTTTTACATTATCCAGAATAAAATTATTTTAATTTCACTACGAAGACGTAGTGTCAAGGAGGTAAAAGTTTGTCGATAGAATGTCCAATTGAAAAGGGCAAGTAAAATGACAAGTCATGTGTTAGCTTTATTTCATGTAAAAGCAATGGTAGCAATAGTGTAAGTAACGTTTACACACGTACAAACAATCTAGAAAACATTTCCTGACAACATGATTAAACACTTTTTCCTCGCACTTTTTCGAAAACACGTCTTTAATCATACTATACCGATTATAAAATGGACGTGCATTACTTGTCGGGAGATCCAGTCTTAATTATACGCGACTTACCTAATCAAAAACGTGTTTTGCAAACTGGCTGAATCAACTAATCTCTTCCAAATTTCACATACGTATAAAATAAATATTCCTTTATAGATCACACTAGAATTACGCCAATGTGTGCATTAGTTCTTTCTTTATCGCACGAAGTTCAAACTTTCACGATCAAACCAATATTTCTACTTTACATGCCTGCCATTTTGTCAAGATACCTTTTTTTCTTTGCTTTATTCTAGTAGAGACGATAACAACACTCGTATGCATTAATATTATCTTCAGTTTTTCCGTTTCAAATGAACACAACAACGTGAATCATGGCAGCTATTCAGAATGACACACGGCGGGAAGAAATACGCAACAACTTAAAAAATAACCACGATAATCACCTAAAAATTATACCGTGTTTTCCCGAAACATGGCCAAACGTGTATGAAAAATTTCAAGTCCCCTGCTTTAAAATTATGTAACAAACTTTTCATCCTAAAAATCGCTCAAAAATGACGTCTCCGAATGGGTATACCCCCTTAAGTTTGCTTCACGTTCGATAATTGCCCCGAAATACTTATGAACGCGAGTGTACCTAAGTACGCATATTTCGTTGCAGAGAGAAATATCGCGGGTTGAGCGCGTAAAGTCGCTCATACTTCCGCTGGCGGTCGCGTGATTTATCAGGCGAACGTTCGCATATTGCGGACAGCAGCGTGTATACGTGTTACAGTTTTTCATTCCGTGCTTATTGCCGGCACGCGGAACATTGGCACGGAAAGGGCGCGAAAATGGGAGTGGAAATTTATACGGGCGTTGTATCTGTCTTTCAGGGATCGTGGTATCGAATGCAGGAGCCGGTGGTGTGCCTGTCGGGATCGCAGTGGCCAGGCAGAGATTGCAGCATCAGGAAACGTCCACATCGATGCGCAATGTTTCCCTGAGTCATCACACCTCGCATCACGCGAGCTATCATCACTTCCAGCCCGACAATCTGGGTAAGTTTTTACGATCTCTCTCTCCGCATTTCCCGCGTTCTACGTGGCAAATATCCGAAAACCCGCGATCGTTTTATACCTCCTTCTATTCCTTTCGTCCCGCCTGCTCGTGCTTTGATTGATGCGCTCCGATCGCAGAGTTCTCTCTCTGGAACTCGTGAATTCCCTGTGTTCTTCGTTTCCGCGAATAGCTTGAACGGCAAGATTTGTTCTCAGGCTTCTTGCGACTTGTGAGAAATCGTTCTAGGATTAGAGTAAATGAAGCTTAAAAATAGGCTAAGATAGGTTTCGCGTAGGCTCTTCTCATTTTTAAGGAGAAATTGGCGAGAAAGATGTTTCTCTGTAATTTTTCAGTTTATTTGTCAAATTGCAATTAGCAATGAAACGTGAGAAAAAGTAGCAGAATGTGAAGGATGTGAAGAAACGCTGCCAAAGAGAGAAAGAAATTATTTAGAATTTTTAATTACATTTAGCATATTTGTAAGTTTTAATAATTTTGTACTTCAAATATGATTAAACCAGACATTTTACGCGAGTAATTATTTGGTGGAAAAAACGTAGAGATTCTTCTGCGGTATGTTTCAAGTTAAATAGTAACGTAGAGGATTAATATACTCGTGATAGAGTGAATTTCGATAAAACGCAGCATCTCATTTTTCAGTAACCATTATTAATGTGTTTGCAGTAAGAACTTGCAATTAATTTTAGAGCAATCAAACAGAATATTATTCTACTTTCTATTAATAGGTAATAATAGACTGAAACTGGGGGTTGTCTCATTATCGAGCATCAAATATTTCCGATGCGCATGTTCCATGCGGAGCTTCAAATTCGTTATTAATAATTTACCAATATCAGAGAATTGTTAATCATTTGTCAATGTATATAGAATTTATAAGCCATATAATAATGAATTGCGTTGGAGGAAGAGGTACGTATGCCTTTTTCGATACACTGTTATTATTTAAAACAGTAATATCATTGTCACGGAAAACTAATTAATATTCGTTGATTTTACGAGAAGCTTTTAGGTCGTGAAGTGTAATATACTTGCTTCTTTACAAGAAATACAAATATAGGCTTTCGTACAATACTACAGTTGATCATGAAAGTATCACAAATTAATACTTGCATAGATCTAATATTATTTATTTCTGTAACTGTACTAATTTTTCGTTCTCTTAAATGAACCCTATTTCATATTTTTTAATTTGACAAAGCGATAACATCACGTGGAATATTACAAACGTAAAGTAAATTAAGCAGATATTGTTAACTTCAAGCTCTACAGAAAATTTAAATACTGAGAGTAAAATTGTAAAAAAGAGGAAAAGAAAAAGCCTGTAAAGTAAACCGACTATCTTTGGATGACCCAACTCGCCGTACAGATACCTATCACAAAAGGTAAATACGTTCAACAATTAAAGAATTACGGGACAAAACGAAAAGCAATCTGAGAAAAGGCGATTTTACCGGGTACAATGTGAAAAATCGTTTAACCGAATCTACAGAACGAAAGAGAAGGAACGAGCACGCGAAAGGAAGGGTGTGCTTTCAAGCCAGTTGAGAAACGGAAGGCGTACAATCGCGGAAAAGAGCCTCCTTGAATTTTTAAAGACGCGAGCCACGATATTATTTCGACGAAATAAATATGTCACGATTAAATCATAGGGGAAAAGCGCGGGAATACAAACACAGTGCTCCCTTGAACAACGCGGTTTCGATTATACACGGATATTTTTCAATTTACATATTTAGCATACTTTTACAATTTTCGTTATCACGGCGAATAAAAGAAGTGAGAAAGAGTGACTGCAAGTGCAAACTCTCAGACAGACTCTCAGACGCAGTGTCCACTCGCGAGAAATACTCTCGAGAGCAACTCGCGATAGTTTCGCTCTCAAATGTACACATAGCTCGCTGTTTGGCCCGATGTACGTTCAACGTCCCTGACTCGCGTTTCTTATGTTTGACGCGGAAAAAATATCACGAGTCTCACGCGATGTTATGATACAAGAAGTTAAGACCAGGCCCGTGTCACATGCTCGAGGGTGAGTCACCCCTGAGGTTTCTTCCCAGGCTAGTCGCGCGTAAACTGCGTACAGAAATCGGGCAGGACGATTCGTCCTCAGTCAGTGTTTACGAGGCTGCCGAACGAGTGCCTCGACGAACGTCGCTTATACCTCGCGATCGTAGTCTTATAGAACATACAGTGCTCCCTCGAACAACGCGTATTTCGAATCGATTTACATATTTAGCGTAGCTTTGCAATTTTCCTTATCATGGCGAATAAGAGAGGCGAGAAAGCGCGAACGCGACTTCGTTCGTGTGAACTAATTCCTCACGAATTGCCGCTGCGTACAAGAAACAGTGGCATCGAATTCAAGTACGCGACGAACAGCCGAATTTGGGAGAAAAGTGAAACAACCGGTGTGTCTCTGCTAGCTACATAGCTACAGTTTCACGGTATGTTCATGTATGCGTGAATAATGTAATTACGCAATATGTATGTATGTGTATATACGTGCACAATCGAATAATTGAGTTAATTGAAAATAGACGAGGGCCTACGCATTACTAATTACATTAATTATCGAATCATTAATAAACAAATCAGTTTCTTACTGTTTTTCCCCCGAGACTTATACATATTCCATTCTTTTCTGAAGAGACACTGTTTTTCAATAGACCTTTAAACGTGACGTAATTCGTTTGTTATTATTTTAACCACAATATGTAGGAATTGAAAATATTGAGGTGGTCTTGTAATTGTAACACGCAGTGTATTTACGTATAAATATGTGCACATGCATTGGAAGAATATAAGTGTACTTCAGTTTTTCGTGATGCCGGGGGTGGTTCCCAACTACGTGGCTTTTCTAACCCCCGCGTTGTTCGAGGGAGCACTGTACTTACAGTTGGTATAGAAATGTCGAACTATTTTCATAGATATTTTTGTGGATTTCCGCTCGCGCATGATATCGTACAAATTTGGCTGTTTCAAATGAGAAAGGATAGGGAAAAAATGAGTTAGTAAAATTACATTTTTTCTCTTAAGAGAAACGGTATTCCATTGTCCAGTGTGTCGTTCAAGAAGACGAGTCGTTGAATAGAAACGATTAACCCTTTCACAGATGTTAGTACGTAACGTGTGTTATTTTAGCTGCATCACTTTACAATTTGTTTCACTAAACTAAGGTGAAAGTGTGCAAAGGACAAAATTAAGGATTCAATTAACCCCTTGGCTTATAACGACGAGTCTCACTCGTAGTGTGGATTATAGTCCATTATTTTGTATTTTTCCTCTAATTTTAGTTTTAATTTAAGGCTGACGATTGCCAAGTACAAATTGTACGTAATATTTTCACTTCTTTTTATCTAACACTGTATTAAAACAGCGAATATCCGAGGCTAACATACGTAGCGGTAAAAGAATCTTAAAGTGATGCGTTAAAATGGAAGTGCGTCAGAAGTTTCCAACAGTGTAACGTGTGTAAATTTTCAAAATACCTATAGGCACCAATAGCAATGCAACGGTTAAATGTGAAAGAATTCATCGATAGAAATAATCACGATTTTTATAAACAACAATATAAAGTATCTCGAAAATCAACCCTTTTATTTGTATTTTACGTAATTGCTAAAAACCGCAAAGCACATTTTTTCCAAGTTAAAGAAACTTCGAACGAAAATCTCAGTGATCACCAGCAAGTACTAAAAGTATTCTCCTTCCTAAGGTACTTAATGTTCCGCAATAAAATTGAATTTCCCGTAATACACACATGTACTCGAAATCATCGTCGCCAATAACCACGCACGAGCAGTTGATGCGACGTTGGAACTCGATAAGAAAAAAAAAGGAAATAAAGTACGCGTAAGTATGAGAAAGGTGTGTAGCACACGTGCACAGAGCCGAAATCAAGAATCGCTATAGGAACGTTTTCCTCCGTGACTTTTATCCGCTTTTGATACGCAATAATGCTCAGGGTCGACTACATTCGCGTGTATGAAACCCGCCTAGAAAAACTCATTCTAGGCTAATTACTTTTCATACCTGTTCGACTGTGTGTTGGTTGTACATTGTTCCGCGCGCCGCGCTTAAGGCGCATTCATTGCGTCACCGTTTCTTCTGACGATAACTTTTTCCATTGACACCGATATTTTAGACACGGACTGCACTCTCGAGTTATTCAAATTAAAAGTACGGCGTTTGGCTTCGTTGAAAGAATGCGTTTTCTCTTCTTCTTGCTTTTCGACATTTTCCTTTTTCGCGAAAGAGGAATATACTGTCCAAGGGGGATAAGTTTCATACGCGCTGCGTCGAGTGAAATGTCTCAACCTGAATTCCAGCGGTGATATTTTTATGTCCTTTTTAATAGTACTTTCATAGGCAATGAGTGGAGTGCTTTTTTGAACGATAGTCGACGGTTGTTTCGTAGCACGTATCGTATTCCGGAGTGTAGTGTAACATGCAGAGTGTTGAAGTATAATAGGATTTTGAGATTGACGAAAACACGAAGTTGTTGTTAATTTGTAATTTTTCTCTTTGTGAAAAAGCGAGGATTTGATATAAGAGAAACTTGGGATTTACAAAAATTAATAATCGATTGTATAATAAATTAACTTTTTGCCACTTTTGATAGTATGCCAAGTAAATTGTTTAAATGATATTTAAATGGGACTTAAAAGAGATTTGATTGGAAAAAATGAAGTTCTGAATGAAACACAATTTTTATTGCAAGCGATTTTTGCTTCTTAAAGAAATTACTTGAAATACCTTCTCTTATTTACAATTCGATACGAGTTAGTTTCGTGGTGTTCCAACACTTCTTTGTCAATTACTTCAATTCTCTTGAGTCACTTTTTAAAAGTGTTATTACGCACAGACGGAATGTTTAACTCCTGTATAACGATTTCTAGCAATTTTGCTAATTATATACTTCGTCTTTTCTAAGGGATTGATAGTATTAAATTTCAAAGATATTTAAAACGCTATATCAAACAGTATTTATTAATTTTGCTAATTATATGACTCTACGTATTTTTACGTACTTCATCTTTCCTAAGTTGATTTTCTTTGCAAGTTTTGACTTTTTGTAATATCTGCAAATGTAATCCATTCATTATTCCAATTATATTGCTCACCTCTTTCAGTATACCTGTCTTAACATCACTTTATTGAATATTAAACGTAACTCTTGCCGCATACAGCTCTTATTAACGCTCACACATTAATTATTAACGTACACTACCGGCCGAATGTTTGGAATCACTGTGCATTACAAGTTGCACAAAAATTCCCCAAAAATGTTAGCATTTATAATAACTTTCCAACGAATTTTTTATTATTCAAATCAGTCGAAATGAGATATAAAGTGCTGCTGATCTCCACAACATCAATTTCAAATCAATAAAGAATTAGTAGCAGATTCAATATTAATATAAATTGGCAGGTGATTCCAAAGTTTCGGCCGGTAGTGTATATAAAATTTTATTACCACCGAGCTTTTCTTCTTCAAATGACAGTTACGTGAAGTGTTCCTGTTGATCACGAATCACGTCAGCCGCGAGATCATCCTCATTGCTATTAGTTCGCCGTTACAAACGTACAAGATTTTCCTTTGTTTCGCGATTACCAGGGCCTCACCTGTGGAATATTAGATACATTTCCACGTGGTTGCGTACGCACACGGGGAACAAGCGTTATCGGATATACGGCTGTTTTCATTTGAGGTGGTGC